>NC_134700.1:281539041-281641541 GCF_043290135.1 Rhipicephalus microplus | reverse complement strand
TATGTATGTATGTATGTATGTATGTATGTATGTATGTATGTATGTATGTATGTACGTATGTATGTCTGCACATTTGTCTGTTTGTCCGCATAACGATCTTTCTAACGGCACCAAACGATAGCTCAAACGGCCGACCCCATCCGCAGCGCCCACCAATATTTCTCAACTTTGAGCGTTCATACTTGTGCGATTGTCAATGGAAAAGCGATATTTCGCATATCTGAGGCAACATAACAACACCTTGATGTTTTGTATGCGTGCCTTTTTCCTACAGAAGGCACACACAAGGAATTATAAGGACCGTAACGTTTATCACGTTACGCTGACAGTGCAATGCGATGCCCAAAAAGACAAGTGTTTCCAACGTGTTGCTAAGACAACACGGAGGTGGCACCTGCCCGTCGCTTTCAGTTCTACACCTTATCGCCTCCGAGACAGGCACGCATCTGTCTCCACGGTTGCGCACGCTTTCCTTCATTTTCTAAAATAACTGCCAGATGGCGCTCGTGTCTAACGTGCCTTGATGTGCTCGTTCGGCTTCGCTGCACGAATCGAGACTCTCTAAGGCAGCGCAGTGCTTCCAGAATACAATTAACCAATTTTCTTGCGCAGAACATCAGATGAACGTTTTGTTCACTCTCTCCACATGCAAGATTATCGTCTTTCGACAACATTTGCAGTGAAACATGCAGATATGGGGCCATTTTTTCTTTGCAATTTATTACTATATATATATATATATATATATATATATATATATATATATATATATATATATATATATATATATATATATATATATATATATATATATATATATATATATATATATATATATATATATATATATATATATATATATATATATATATATATATATACAAAGTCACATTCGTGATTAAAGTAGGTCAGTGGAGCCGGGGTCGACCCCGGCATAAAACACCTTTGTGTTAAAAAACAAAAGACAGTGAAAGACAAAACTATCGGGGAGCAAAAAGGGAAGCCCTGGTGGCATCGAAAGCGAGGCGTTTAGTTTTTCAAGCTATAGCTGACCATCTAGTGATCTCAGGAAGACTCTTAGATGCTTCCCGTGCGGTGAGGCCGGGTCGTTCCGGGCTTTTACCGAGATGACACCACTTGTACCGTTGATACAAGAAGATGCGCGACTCTCCACTACTCCTTTGCCATTTACTCTCGTGTTGCATCGCACACGTATCGTTTCTGCCTGTACTGTAACGGGCGCGGCGCCCATTTTACGACCCACTGGTCTACTGGGAGTAATAAAGTGTGGCTATATAGCGGACTTTATCAGAAGAAAGCTTGGTTTCTTTTTTTTTAGATATGGTTAATGTTGATAGGAAATGCTCCGATGCTGACCGTAAGAGCGAAGTAGCGCAAAACACGTGACACTTCCGTCGTTGTGAAACCTCGGTACAAGCCTTTTCCAGGAAAACAACAGCGATGCGGCGTCTTTTTCTCTGGTTGTTCAGAGCATAGCGTTTTTAATGACCTACTTATTGATTGATTTGATTCACATTCAATTTTACACAACGACACGGAATGAAAAGGAAGAGAGCAAGCTGGTAAATGCCACCAGGAGGGTCATAATGCCCGCTTAATCTTTCGGGAAGAAATACTTGTAAGAAAGCATGCTGCACAGGAAGGATGCAGTACGGAGTCTTGTTTGTACGATTGCAAGAGAACTAGAATAAAGCTGGTGCTCGAAAATCAGACATGGGGCAAAATATTGTGACACTTTGTGTGTCCCAATTTCGTTTACCTCGTTTCGGAAGCTTTAGCTAAAGAAGCATCGGTGTATACTACCAACTAGTTTCAACACGCACATTGCCAAGTGAAAAAAAGAAAGCGAAATTTTAAAGCTTCTTCATGAAAGACATTCAGCTGGCTGGAAAGCTAATAAGTTTCAGTAATCGACTCTTCAGTACTCTCCCCATTTGAAGGGTAGCAAAGTGAACATAGTAATCTCCCAGCATTTTATTTATTCTCTTCTCTATTTTTCCTTGTTGAAGCCAGGCTTACAACAACCCTGGTGCGCTAGCACCAACTGCCAGCTGAAGTTATACCGTTGCACTGCGCGAATGCGTTGAAAAATGCAAGCATAACTGGCAACTTTCTCACTATAAAGCAGGTGCAGTTGCGTACTTGATAGAAAATATGACTTGCTCACGTGTCTCTCCTGGGAACGATCAACAACACGCAGTCAGTTTTACCTGCCATTTCAGAAACGCTGCCGCTCCACCACGCACACTGAAGCCGTTTTAAATGCCACCTAATTTTATTATCTTCCTCGCCAGGGCAGCAGGCAGCAGTATCTCGAAAAGTTTCTTAGACAAAATTGTGTCTTTCCTTGTTAGCCATTACTCGACAATAACTCTGCTGGTAGGAGCAAGAGTAACAGTACTACTTGCGTCACTCTGATATATGCACTACCCCCTATGTTTTGCTTCACCATTCCCGTGGTCACGTTGTGTAAACTTATTCGCGGTTGTTTAGTTTCTGGTGTTTATTCGTGGTTGTTTAGGCAGGGTTAGTTTCTAGGCACTTTAAAAAATATTTGCAATAACAACTCTAAAGACAAAGAAACAGAGAGACAGAGCTTGAAAACGTGTGTGCTTATTCAACCATTTGGAGGCTAAGTTTGAAGATGTATGAAAATCGCTTATATGGCGTAGGTGGCATTAAAGGAAGTGACACTGGCTTTTGTCGGCGCAAGTTAGCGTTTACTGCGCAGAACATTTTTACGGCATCATTGATGTGTCTTATTAACGCCAATTACTTCCTGGAGCTTAAGCATAGCTTCTAGGATGGTACAGTGCTGTTTGAATGTAGCTGCTTCAAAATGGGGAAAAGAAAGAATGAGCGAACGTAAGATTTGCTTTATCGAGTGAACACGGACAAGCCCTTAAAGCCGTGAAAGCCAAGACAATGACAAAAAAAAAAGCGTGTTTGTCAAGTCCATTGAGGGCCAGAATAGCATGCGTCTTAAAAGATAGCGGTGGATATTTTTCTGAAAAGAAACGAATGACAGATGTGCCGCACTTGAAGATTGAAAAAAAAAAGAACATTAAAATACCGGACTCAAGCGTTTGGTATGAATAATCGTCGCAAAGACCATTCATCAAGGTAAAAAGTAAAAAAAATGAAATAAAGCACACACTATATATATATATATATATATATATATATATATATATATATATATATATATATATATATATATATATATATTTCGATAAAAGTCACTTTGCAAAACAAACACATTTCAAAGGCATTTCTTCAGGAAACATTCATGTAATATTTGAATAACTTATAAATGTATACATATACAGGTAATCATGCGCAGAGCAAGCACCGATGTTGTGGGTACGTCCTTTCGTACGTTACAAGGCGTGAGCATGTTTGTGTTTCTAGTGATGGAATGAATCACCGGTAAGCCCACATCAATACTCACAGTGGCTGAAAGACTATTTATAGATGAATACTGTCACAAAATCTCTTCCTTTAAGTTTCTGGCGTACTGCTGACAAAACTTCGAAAGACGTTTGAGCATTCCGACGCTTCTGAACAAAAGGTAATTTTGCCTGTGAAGCATGCATTGCCGCAATAAGGGTAATGCTGAGGAGAAGTCACAAAGTCACAAACTGGGAGCCCACTTGAGCCCTACCCATATATATATATATATATATATATATATATATATATATATATATATATATATATATATATATATATATATATATATATATATATATATATATATATATATATATATATATATATATATATATATATATATATATATATTATGTTAGGAAGTGAGACACAACTTATCGCAATTGTAATTACCAAGGATTTCAACCGCTGAGCCAGTCGCCGTCAAGGCTTGATTTAGGCGCTGATGAAGACTGGTCGAAACCGATGTAATTAAGATAACTGTTCGAATGAGGCTTTTCTCTTCTCAAGTATTTTCGTTCATTAATAAGAGGTACATTCATATCAAGATCTGCATTGCCGAAGAATAAATATTAAGCCAAACAGACCAGTACAAGAATCTATGGGATAAAGGGATCAAATTGTGGAGCTATTTGTAGGTTTCACTGAAAGTTCTTTTTGGGGGGTGTCTAAATAAAGGTTCTGTCGTCGTCCATTTTTAGAATCAAATATCCTTCCGTTTGCCCACCACTTCGGGGCATAAAAGGAAGCACTACTAGTGTGAATTGCAGCGCCTGATATCTGAAGGTTTTCTGCCGGTTTTCAATAATGTAGGATGCTTTAAATGCGCTTCCCATTTGGGAGTTTGTCAGACGGAGCTCCGAATTGCGGCCGCATTGAAATTAAATGATTTATTGAAGATCACGAAGAATGCAGAGCGGTGCAGTTGGGCGGATTCTCTGTGTCGTTAGAACCGGCGCTTCAATTTAAGCCGCCTACATTTGCGCAAGGCTAAACAATAACTGCACACAGCTTTCGATTTCATTGAATTCACCGGAGAAAGCTACATCTGCTGCCACGTGTGCCGCCTCGCTCAGATAGCGCACCCCGTTTATGTGGGAGGCGAGTGGGTAGCATCAGGGAGATAATGAACCTCGTCAATGTAATTTCGAAGCTCCATTTTTTTTATGCCAGCGCTAAGATAAGACTCAACGGAAATTTGGTGGTCAGATTAGTTGATAAAATCTTATTGCAGACCTTCTCTAATCTGTTTGCTAGCCTATGCTCATTGTTTATTGATCGGTTGATATATGTAGTGACTGATAAATCGATCGATTGGTCATATAATTGTTTAATAGATTGATTTTAAAGGCATGTAAAAAAACAGAGGCTATGAGTGGGAGTTCACTCAATCAAGATAAAGCGATAAATTTTCAATGTTTACCTCTAGGGGTTCTTTAACAAAAACATATGTAAATATGCAAGCATTTTTTGTTACCCTCAGAAATATACAGCAGCAACAAAGTTACGAAAAGAAAACTTGAAAATCTGTGCTTCAGCCTTGCGAACTACTTATAATAGAAACAGAGTATTCATTACTGTTTGTATAAATATATAGAAAGCTTATTGCATGAAGATCCTTATTGAGAATAGCAAGTAAGGAAAACTGACTCTGCAGAGACGCATTTGGGGGATTGTTGCCAAGAGAAAAAAATTCAACTTTGGATTTAATCGCAGTCAAAATGTATGAAAATTCCTTGGGAGAGCACGGTACACAAGAAACGATCTGACTGGCTGGAACTTACACCTGATCAAAAAAGCATATTTGGAAGGCTTGCTCATATTCCATGGCAACCACCTTGCCGCGAGGGGGCGGAGGACAGGTGGCATAAGAGATCTAAAAGCCATAGTTGCAAGTTGAGATTTTGTATAAAGCGATGAATATTAGCTCACACATGCGAAAAGTGGAGGCCGGCGGGTATAATTAAACCATTCATGTTTGATTTTTTGATCAGTTTAAGCGCCAACCTGCCCCACCGTTTTCTTTTCATGGTGTCCATTGTTTTCCGCTAGTTAATTCAAAAATAATTTTGTCAATGTACCAACTTGCCCGACCCAACGGTTTGTATTTTAGCACAACTCATGATATGATATATATCGAGGCATATGCAGTGGGCAGTAGGCATTGCTAATTTTGTTGACTGTTCTTATGCATTATTGCGAAATGTAATAGCATCACCCAAAGGGGATGTATTCGCGTAGCTTGAGCAAACTGCATATAAATCTGAATCTATCGGAAAAAACTCAGTCTTCTCCAGCTGCAGCAAATTAAAGAGCGTATAATATACTTAGCCTGCACAGCTCTTCAGTAAAGTGAAGCCCGTTGATGCCTTGAAAGATAATGTAGCCTTGAGCACAATTTCGCGGGTGTGCAGTCAGGAATGATCTTTGCGATCTACTGACGAAACATGAATAACGGGTCATTGAAGCTGGAACATGATGTATGCACGAGAATTTGATGCAGAAACGTGCCCACTGGCATCAAGCGGATGAGAGAGAGAATGAGAAAAATGGATAGGAAGGGCAGGGAGGCTAACCAAGCTATGGCTTAGTTGCATACCCTACACTTGGGGGGTGGGGGTGGGGGTGTGGAGGAAATAATTTTGGCAGGCTGTTGGGCTTCGGTGTACTCTCACGCTTCAGCATTTCCGAAATTACCTAGACAGCGATTAATCAAAATGCTAAATTCAATATATTCAGGCGTAAAGTGAAAAAGTTGGGGTTGTGAAAGGAAATTCGAAGTTGCTAATTCTACATACCGTAGTTCGCAACTGTAAGTGTTTTAAGTATCCTATCTGTTGGCCCTTTTCACTGACTTCTATTGATGTCGGATAATCATAAGGTAGGTAAATGTTACACCAGAACAAGCACTCGTGTCGTCCAATCGTCTGTATTTATTTTGTGTTATTGCTGTAGCCTTAACGTGACTAAAAGTTAGTTAGCCTGAACGTGACTGCAATTGGCAGTGTAGTATTGTAGCTTAGTTTACTGCTACTTGAATGGGCCCTAAGAGTTTCGAAATGTATAGGTGTCAGCCTCAACACTGTGTTTGTCTGAACGATTATTGTGAAACCATTTTAGTTTCCAACAAAGTGCTACAGAGGGGTTCTAAACATAAAAGTGCCTCATATATACCACGCAACAGATTTTGTTAACATCCCTGTCTTTCGTTTACGTGCCCCCCCCCCCCCTCTTCCTACCCAACGTACTTGTGCATTTGGTAAGCCAAATGGAACCATTTCACCTAATATTTTAGCTCGGTTATACGGTCGCGCAAAACACGCAGAATGAAGAAGACAGGGCCGTGATTTGTTATGAGATGAAGGGCCTGCCACAAAAGAGAAGGCATCGTGGGCGCGGATGGTTGCTCAGTCGCAACTTGGAACGTTTTCGGGCCTCGTATAACTTTTTTAGCAGTTGGCTATCGTGAATATCTGCGTGTCAGTGACCTGAAAACGCACTGAAATTGCACCGAGCAGCGAGCTTAACCTGCCTGATTTACAGCCTCCCCTGAGACGCGCCCAACTCTTAGCTTAGTTTATGAACTAGTTTGTCATGAAACAAAGTGATCAAGTTGAAAAATTGCAACACAGGCGTTTTCGCTGCATTAGTTTACTTCTACACTAGTAAAAGCAAACGAATGCAGTGAAGACGCCTGAAAAATAATGCTTTATCGTCCACCACGTTGCACCCAACCCCACATATCTTTGCGTTTCTTTCTGTCATGGTAACTACGGGATGCAGGGCTGCTCAAGGGGTCAGGCACAACGTGTTGTGCAGAAGAGCCGCTTGAGGTTATGCTCTTTCCTATAAACTATTTATAAAAACGTTTTGCGCAATGTGAACTGTTGTGCAAAGGTTACGGGAAAGTCGCACGTTCGTGTTATTCGAGATATAAACTAAGGATATAGAACAAAGATATTGAAGATCCCTCCGTTGAACGTTCGCCATCTTTTTCCATCGTCAAAACTACCATCAGCTCCAACGTGACCCATTCGCAGACAAAACAGCTCCTTGCTGACCAAGCACGAAACCTTGTTTGGCGTCCATTGTGCTGTATCGGGACAGACGTGCGTCACCACGCATCAGATCGAGACTCACGGAACGTATATCGTTCGTCGTCTGCCATATCGCATATCTGTAGCTGAGCAAAAAGTCATTGAAGAAAAAGTTGAGGGCATGTTGAGACGTAAGACAATACACCCCTCTGCTAGCCCTTGGTTATCACATATCGTCTTAGTTCGAAAAAAAAAAGACGGTTCTGTGCAGTTATGCGTAAATTAGTGGAAGCTAAACAAGATAACGCGCAAAGATTAATACCATATGCTACGTATAGATTATGCCACGGATTCGCTATAAGGGCCGAGAAGTTCTCGAGTCTCGATCTACATTCGAGATACTGTTAGATACCGATGCACCAGGAGGATAAAAAAAAAACAACGGCATTTTCAACACCAGACGGATTTTACGAGTTCATTGTAATGCCCTTCGGCCTCTGCAATATTCGAGCGCATTATCGACACCATTCTGCGTGGCCTGAAGTGGAAGATTTGCCTGTGCTATTTAGACGACATCATTGTTTTCTTGTCAACCTTCTTTCAGCACCCACACCGGTTAGACGAAGCCTTCAAGTGCCTTGGTAAAGCTGGGCTTCAGCTGAACAGTTTTGCCAGCAAAACAATTAAAGTCTCTGGCCACAATGTGAGTAAAGACGGGGTTAGTTCTGATCCCAATAAATTTTTTGCCATTCTTCACTTTCCTCATCCTGTAAACCACAGGTGGTCGAAATTTCCGGAGCCCTCCACTACGGCTTCTCTCATAATCATATGGTGGTTTTGAGACGTTAAACCCCACGTATCAATCAATACGAGGCTTTGTCTCGATAGTGGCACCTTTGCATAAATTACTTGGTTCCGGCGTTCGTTTTGACTTGTCTCCAGACAGTGAATCAGCGTTTAGCCATCTGATAAACACCCTCACATCTCAATCAGTACGTCGCCATTTCAGTAAAACAGCACCCACACTCTTGCATACTGACACTAGCGGTCACGGCATCGGAGGTATTCTCCTGCAGCGCGACGAGTGATCACGTGAAAGGGTCGTTGTGTATGCAAGCCGCGTGCTGAATAACCTCGAAAAGAATTACACCATCATTGAACAGGAGTGTTTAGCGGAAGAAGCGTCTTTTAAATGACCACAGTATATGAAAGACCACACGTTCAATCAATCTCGCAACTTTATTCTTGTTTTTTAATTTTTTGTTGGTGGCTATAGCGTTTCATGAGGGGAGGAACTGCTCCATCCAGGCGTCACGAATGCAATAATATTAAAAGAGCTTCACCCTAGTGGTGTTAAGCCTGAAAGAAGTGCGGAATTCGACTGCCTTCTTTGTTAATCTTCGATTTTCTCTCTCTTTCCTCGTCGCTTTCTTTCTTGTTTTGTTTTCCATGCTTTTTTGTGTTTGCTTTCTTTCTGTATTTATTTATATGCCTCTTCCTAATTTTTCACCTCTTTCTCTCTCTTTCTATTTCTCGCTTATTTCGTCTTTTTCAATTTTATACGTGGTTTGTGTAGCCGTGTGTTCATTAGCCATAGTGGTATAGTAATGTCCGCAGTTTATCACAAAATCAAGACGCTCCAAGAACAAGAGGAAGAAGACTTCTTCTCGGCGCGAGTGAGCGTTCAATATGCAACAGCTGGCTACGCTATATGTGGTTTCGCCTGCGTTACGCCAAGTGACAACGGCAGCACACGATTACAGTGTACCATCGGAGCATGCACAGCATACTACAGCATATGACAGCCCAGCCCCTTAAAGCGCTCAGTCATCTTACAGTACTCCAAATTGAAGTTATGCCAACCTGATCTTGTTCATAAAGAGAATAACTGTTCGGGAGCCCCCGCACAAGATCTCGCGATGTCTTGCAGATAAGTCTCGCTAGCCTCCAGAGGTCTAGCATAGTCTCGCTGGGTGTTCAAATGCATCGCAAAGTAGTCTTCGTTCAACCGTAAAAAAATTGCCACAAATCTAACACACGAATCATTTTACATATAACCACATCTTAATTACTCCACAACTGCGCTGGTCTGTCGCTCTGCTCTCTGTGCTACTATGTAGTAAAACAACAAACTATTCTTAACCGTATTAAACGTAAAGGCTGCAACGGAATGAACCAAATTCCTATATATCGCACGTTCTTTTCTTATGTTAATTGGGCCACTGCTAGGTCACCCTCGCCAGTCAAAGAGAAGTTCAAGTTTACACTATACATTATCGTGGCACACCTGTAGTCATTTTAATTCACTTTTGCGTGGCCCAATAAACATCTTCTTACGCACGTACCCACTCATCACTTGATCTTACAACGTCCCGAAATTCACCCCTTCTAACCACACTCAAGTTTCGCCAATGACGCCCCCAGCTCATAAGCTAATGAGAACCGTGTCGTTGGATCATGTGGAAATTGATTGCACTGTGATTTGCAGAACGTTAATTCGCAAAGTCTTACTGAATACCTAGAATCCTTACCTCCAGAAACGTCTCCCACTGAGCCTATCCCGCCGTGACACTACCTTGCTGGACCGTTTGTGCTTTGGAGTGGCGCTCTCGAATGCCTATTCATTTGTTATTGGAATGGCTCACAGCCCGTTATGCGAAGTATGCGGATGCAGTGAAGCAGTCGCGCACTTTCTTTGTGACTGCACCGACTTTCACTGCGAAAGACCAATCCTCTCAATAGCTCTAGGACAGCTGGACGACTGCCCCCTGACAGAGGACAAAATCCTGGAGTCCTGGCCAACCCGATCTGCATCACAAGGTGCTCTGAGGGCGTTGTTGCGGTTGCTGCAAGCAACCGGACTTAGAGACAAATTGTGACCGTTCGCGGGCAATGTTACTTTCTATAGTGCTCGCTCCAGTCACTACATTCTTTTTCCTTCTGTAACCAACTCTACTCTGTAACTCTTTTAAACCCTTTTTTTCCTTCCCAAGCACAGGGTAGCAAACCATTGTTTTTTTCTGGTTAACCTCCGTGTCTTCCGTTTATATACCTCTCTCTTTCTTGGGAAGAATCGTTTTTTTTTTTTGCTTGTTGCAAGGATTCATGACGTTGTTATTTGAATTAAAAAAATAGACATCATGGTTTTCAGTTTCTTTTTTATTATTAAGTCTGTATTTTACAGGCCAGGTTTTAGGAGTATTATTATTAATTTAGGAGTAAAGTAGTGATATATAACTCGTAAATAACGTATGACAAATTTCTAAGCAGGGCGTGTGCACTTGAGCAGATGTTTCGACAGGTGGACTCAACTTGTCTTTTTCTAAACTCGAAAAAAAATTCTCCTTGTCAAAATGTCGCCTCTAGCACGAAAACCTTATTTACAAATTTTTCAACGCTAGCGTCCATCTTCCGCTTCCTGCTTTCTTTCTGGATTAACAAATCACATAGCTTCATCGTTTGTTCGGTGTCTTGTACTTGAATGTTCAGGTTGGTTGGTTGATGTTGATGTTTAATGCTATAAGAGACGCCATAGTCGAGTGCTTCGGGTGATTTATACCAACCGAAGTTCTTTAGCATGCACTTCAATGGCACCACACTGTCAAATAAGCATTTCACCATCATTGAATGCGCAGGAAGCGGCTGTAATCCAGCCCGCGTCTTTTTGATCGCTTATCACTGTAAGCAGTGAGTCACCGCAGCGGGCTTTTAACGTTACGAAACATGATCTCGCCTCTTTTTAATGGCGGCTGGGAGGACGTACAGTTTTAATTAGCTCTTTGAGGAGGACAGCTCGAACATTCTGCAAATACAAGTGGCCACCGCAGACAGTGGGGCCTAAATCGGAAGCCCCCGTTAACGCATTATAAGGCTCTCATGAGAAGTCGCACCGAGAAAGAAAACAAAAACAAATATGTTGTAACGGACAACCTTTTAAAAGTTGGTGTCACTGTAATATCTGCTTTCTCTTTTCGCACTTTAGCAAACAAAGGCTAAATGCTTTAAAAGCGTTCGCCAGCGAGACATTTAAAGTCAGATGTCATTGTGAAACCTGATCGTACAAAAATAATGCTGACGACAATGTAGATAAAGTAATTCAAAAGTAATGAAAAAGACAAAGGAACCCGATCAGCTCAATCTAAAGCAAAATGTAAGATCCACCGCTTGGTTTAGGCGACACTTAGGCGAGGTAATCTCTTAATCAAATACACGCAAAACACCAATCTTTGTTATATAGGTGAAAAAAAAGAGAACTGGAAGGAAATGCAGAATAAATAAAAGTTATTTAGAAGAAAGCGCCTGCTATTGCCGAGGAAAGTTCCCAATTTTTGCTGCATTTAAACTCAAAGGTTGCCAATGAACCATTCTCAGTGTTCAGATTTGGAAAAAAATACCATGCCCACTGAACATTGCGCGTGGCCATGAAAATGCCGTTCATTAGGGTCGTCTTCGTTCATCAAAGTAGCACACAACGCGGTGATCTTAGGGTGGAAATTTCTACGAAGGGAATAATCAAGGCACGTGCGAGATCACAGATACGTAGAGTATATTAGCGCGGTCCGAGTTGCCCTACTTCAGCCTCATGCAGTAAAGCACGGGCTTAACGGGGGTAATATGCGTGAGGCGCGCGTCATGATCGTGGCGCGCGTGGCCGGCGAATCGAATTAAGCCGAGGCAATGACCAGATGGGAGCGCACTCCTTCGTTGAGATTTTGTTGCCAGGTAACGGCCGCAGTGTGCTCGCTGTGTGTGAGCATACGTTCATTCAGATACTTTTCATTGCTCGCGTCCCGGATTTCAACCCACGCTCCACTTCGAATCCAACGAGTGAAAGCTGAGTACAAGCCGAGACTCGTGCAAGTACGTCGCAAGTTTATGCGATTTACTCGAAAGGTCTAGTAGCCCGTTTTTCGGCTATAGACGGTGTGAGTTAAACGTTGAATTGGGTTCTTGTAATGAGGCATGTAGGCGAGTGAGATTTGCTGTTTGTTTGCTTGTGTTTTGGTTGTCATTGGTGCCTAAGTAACTAGCCAATTCACGAGTCTCGGGGCTCAAGAATGTCGCATTAATACGTTTGGGTTGATTAATTTACGCACTCGAAAGGAATCGAAAGTGCATCTCAGTGGCCGATGCATATAATGGGGTTAAACTATATCGTCAAACTTTGCCAGCTTTTCTAGTCTTGATTACACTGAAACACGTTGCCTAAAGTGGGGTAGTGAACTGGACCGCTGTCACACAAGGCGATTTTATATATGAAAAAAAAAACTTTTTTGAAAACCATGCAATCGCCATTGGGGTAACATGTTCGTAAAAAATTATGTGGTCGGCCCGGCAATCTCATCAAGTGCAACCGTGAGCAAGACCAAGATGATAAAAGCCGGCAGAGTTAGGTGAACCGCTTTCGGCCAACTATACAAGCAAAGGGCCCAGAAAATAAATCGAAAATGGGCGCAAACATGCCCGATGTTCTGGGTATGCGAAGGCTGGGTACTCTAATCCCAAATTTTCACATCTAGTAAAGTGAAATCACTACGAACGGATCCTGCAGCTTTGTTTAAGAATAACAAATTCTAGTCTATTTAGTGAGCGCAAGCGTCCATTCCAGCGTCAATAATAGACAGGGCGATAATATTTGTTGTCCACGGAGAGTCATTCAATTTTTCAATATGCATTATGTATCGGTTAATCTGTAAGGCACGAAGTGATGGCAGGCAATTGAAAGCTAAATATTCACAGTGCCACGTTTCATGCGCCGTATTCAGGCGTCGTACGTCAATGGAACGAATTGTGGAAAGCATGTTGATAGTATCTTTAGTGTCCCTGCACGCTGCCGATATCGGAGAAAGGCGGAATCAGGATCAGCAAATGGGTTTTTTTTTACATTGAAGTGTAAATGCTGCGGCAATCTCGTAAAATGCTCACGTGTACGTGCTGGGGCATAATCGAAGTCCACTTGAAATGCAAAGTATGGTCGGCTGAGCAATGAGCCCTAAGCAGAGAGCTTGGGAGTGTCTGCTGAGGAGATAGGCTGGGGGAACTGTTCTGTGGGAAAGCGCAAATAGAATGGGGGGGGGGGGAACAATCAATGTTTTCTTTCAGTATACGTGCTTCATTTAAGTGTTTGTTTAAGAGAAAACAGGCTGGTTATCATAATGGTTTGACCGTATTATCATTCTGTCAAGCGGCTTATATTCAAATGGTGCACTGTAGATATAGTATAGCTTGTCTTGGGCTCGCACTCGATGGGTGCATATAGCATGACGCTCTAAGGCTGACACGTGTTTTAGGGCTGTTTACGCTGTGAACGACCGTAGACCTATAACCAAGTCAGAATATATTGAAGAGTTATTTCGGTGATGGTGACTAAGTGTTGCGAGCAGATCGGGCGCGAGTAGGGGGCTACTGTCTTGGCTGCATCTGTTGTGTTGTTACAGCTATATAGATCGAATCTTTTGTAATAACAGATGGTTCGATTGGAAATGTGATAGAAAGGACGTCAGTGAGTGAGTGAGTGAGTGAGTGAGTGAGGGAGGGAGGGAGGGAGGGAGGGATGGAGTGAGGGAGACAGCCAGCCAGTGCTATTGCCTCTAGTCTATTGAGGAACGCATAACTTCATACACTCTGCGGTTCTGTTCAAGCTCAGCAGTCTCCTTTCTAGGGTTCTTTTTCTAATCAGACGGCAACTTCTTTTGAAAGAGTTGTTGCTCAAGAGCTTGATTAGGAAGAATCAATGCGCCAAATTCCGTAAAACCCTAGCGACTTGAGTTTTTTTTTTCACGCATAAACGCGTGTCTTAGGCGCGACGGGACGGCCTGTCGGCGCAGAATCAATGGGACGGTAGTCAGAACGACAAAACTGTTGGCCCACTATTCGTTGGCAACACAGAGACGCATCTTCGTCTCAATGCAAGGCGCCTCACGCTGCAGTGTTTGCGCTTCAAGTGGAACAGCTTGTGATGCAAGAGTATTAGGCGCCCCTGAATCAGCGTCTAATCACTCCAAATGGCGGGCGGGTTCACGAGGGACACACTAACTACGACGGTGATGTCGCGGTGTCTCGGGGGGGCCCGTGTCACAGAGCGCAGTGTTCTATACTGGGTTAAAGGGGTGATCTACGACAAGCCTCTTTCCTTTCTTGCGCAGCGCTCTTAAATGGAGAGAACGAAATCCATTCCTCTGGTTACCGTCTCGGGCACATCATTGCGGCATTGCCACGCACCGCTAGGCTCGCGCATGCAGACAGACGCACAGACAACGCCTTTCTGGGCGATAGTTTCGTGTGTAGAGAAGAGACAAGCAGAAGAGTGAGCCCGTGTTATATCATTGCCCCAAACGAAAGTAACACCGAAGTCTCGAAAGCAGAGGAGAACAAGAACGAACGCTTCACTTTCCTCGCCGCTCGGCCGTAACGCTTTGTACAGACTCCCTGTCTGTGCTCTCCCGAGGTCGCGCTTTCAGAGATCACTGCTTTCGCAATGGGGCGTCGAAATACAACATCGACAAGATCGCGAAACCCGCGATAAAGGGAAAGAAAAGAAAGGTCAATTGAGAATAAGCTAGAGGCCACGCCTGTCGCAACACGTGTCTGTTTGCTGGGCGCTGACCCTGAGAGTCCTCTTCAGCGAGGCCTCATGACGTTGCTGCTTTGTTTTTTGCCTTAAAAGAACGCTCACAAATTATGCCGCGTGCCATTGAGAACCACGAGTGAAAGGGCTTGGGCGGCGATATGCAGCCGGGGTGTTTATGCAGCTTCGCGTTCATTCGACTGTTTCCATTCATTCATAAGGCCTATGTATTTTTTTTATTCGATCAGCCGAAATTTATTGCGCGTATGGCAAAGGGTGCTGCGTGGATGGCTCAGTTTATATTCCTCCCTGATTGTTCAAATCAGAAAAAGCTGAGACTTCTTTCTTTCTTTCTTTCTTTCTTTCTTTCTTTCTTTCTTTCTTTCTTTCTTTCTTTCTTTCTTTCTTTCTTTCTTTCTTTCTTTCTTTCTTTCTTTCTTTCTTTCTTTCTTTGCTTCTTTCTTTCTTTCTTTTCTACACAAGCGAGTGAGCGTAGTGGAAAGTGCTCGCAGGGACGCTATGCTACCTTGTGTCTACAGTTGTTCGTCGATCAGAAAGACTTTTTGAAAACATGTTGGCAGAAAGTAGTTACGAAATTTGTCTCATTTCATTTCAAAGTGTATTGAAGCGCTTAATTTTCTCTTTTATTTCTAGACCTTGAATATTATTTCTGAAAGAAAAGAAAAAAAGCAAAAGGCCACCTACATGGAGATATGCATATTTTTCATTTTTCTCGTCCTCCTCCTTCTAAGCTTTAGTCTAACCGAAACTTCTCCTGTAATCAATGTGCTAGTATGTTTAACGCGATAACCTTTCAGACACTTCAATTTAATATGACGATTTCCAAAGCGTATGACAAGAATAACAAAGGAAAAAAAGAACTGGCCACTCGCAAAACTGTTATTCAATATTTATTCTTTTAATAAGCTTCTATAATTTTTTATTATCTGTTTTCTGTATTTTTACACTGGCGATTTTATTGCATCTTGCATTTGCTGCGTGATGCATTGTTTGTTGCGAACCCGCCATGGTGGTTTAGTGGATACGATGATCAACTGGTGAGTCGCAGGGTCCGGGATCAAATTCCAGCCGCGGCAAAAATATTTTCGATGGTGGCCAAAAATGCTTGAGGGTCGTGTACTATACTTAGGTGAGAGTTAAAGGATGCCATGTGGACAAAATTTCAGGAGCCCTTCACCACGGCGTCTCATAATCATATGATAATTTCGGGGCGTTAAGCTTCAACCATTGTTCTTAATAATGGCTGCGGACTGACTACTGTTATTTTCCACGCAACAATATGTTTGTTCGCGGCAAAATCGGCGATTGCAGACAGCTAAGTTTGCCAGCAATCGTACGCTCAGATGTTTAATATATCAGATGCGCATGCAACAGCGACGAAGTTGAAAGCTGTTCTTTTGTGTTCGTGTGCTGTGGGTCAAAAGGGTTTAAATCAAGTTTCATAAACTAATAAAATACCATACAATATTCGTCATCCTGAAACGTTGTCATTTTTTGTTGAGCTGAGTGCTGAACAGGGACCGTCTGATCCTTTCATTCGTTGACTTTAGCGCCGCTTGAAAGCTTGGCGTGACTGTGACGGCCGGCTTCAGCGTCTGTTTTTTTGACACCATTGTTCGGGTGAGAATATTACATGTGACTCTGTATTCTTTTATCTTCAGAATTATTTATATATTTGTCTCAATATCGCATTGCACAACCTCTGAGAGCCATATTGCAGTTGCATCGCAACTCTGATTTCGTCACTGCGCAATAATTCAATCGCATCGTTGCATTTTGCTTGGCCCGCGAAAAAGTCTGTCATATTGTGGGTTGAGGCTACTCGCGGGAATCTGGCTTCGACGCATTATATTGTCAGAAAAAGCAGTTCAAGAAGTTGTGAAAAGGAAAGGGCCGCAGGTACGCAGTGCAACATGCGCATTATAATGCGCTCGAAAATCTTCAGTGCAACTAACTGGCACACATATTATACAAACTAGTTAGTCACCACGGTTCATTGATACCTTTTACTGAAAACCGTATCGTATTTTTCCGAAGGCATTAATTCAGTGTCTTTACTGCAGATGCGTTCACCATCACCCATCTAATTCGTTCAGGTTTGCGTAAATATAGCGAGAGAGAGAGAGAGAGAGAGGGAGAGAGAGAGAGAGAGCAAGACAGTGCTAACGCCTGACAAGAGTGGTTCCCACTGCTAAACAAATTGTTTGTATGCTGGAAGTCCGAAGTTTGATGTCACTGGCGCACTTTCCTGTTTGCTTGATAAACAACAACTGAGGGTCGCAAAAAATAATGATAAACATGTGCGTCGAGGAACGACAGCTTCGTATATCAGGCGTTTCCCATTGTGTAACAAGGTAAGCGAATCACGAGTGAATATATTGTTTTTTTTTGCACCTTCTTTGCTCTGTGAGGCTCTGCCAAAGCATTAGGCCTAAGCAGTATAGGGTTGATTAAACCTCTATATGTTTTCTGGTTAACCTCCCTGCCTTTCCGCATTAAATTTTCTCTCTCTCTTCATGTTTTCATAGCTAGCAGTAATGCTGCCTAAGTGAACAAGAAGACACTTGCACGTAATGGGGAATGGCGTTTACAGCTCATTTCAGCAATAAATTTTCTTCTACCAAACCCAAAACAAAGCTTCGCCGCCCAAGAACAATTTAGTATTGACAAAAAGAAAGAATAAAAAATATAGCCAACGGTGGCTTGGCTTTCGGAGGTTCTCGATGTCCTTGGGTATTTCGAAAGATGCTGCTTGTTGCCCAGGCCAGTTCTGCAGTCACTGATTGACAGCATCAGTAAACACACCTTTTCGTAAAAAAAAAAAAAAAAAAATATTCTCAACTGCATGGCAACAAGATTTTGTTTTCTTTGTTTTTTTTTTCTGTCTTCATCCATGTGTCGCTTATTCAGATTTGCAATGCGAGCCCTTCTTCCTGTAATACGTTTTGAAGCGACTCGATGCGCTTGTTGAGTAAGCAATTTCCCCGAAGCCAGATGGGATCCCATGGCAACGGAAGGAGTCTTTTTATTATTCACCGTCTTTTTTGTCAGTGCACTCCGGTTGTAAACGGCGCAGTTCGATAAAGTGGGTACGCAAAAATGGGGGTGTAAGTTACAAATGAGCCCTCACGTGAAAGACGTGCGGCGATAAAAAAGATAAGATATAAAACATTCATCAGCTGAATGTCCAGCTTAAAAAATATTTTCTCCTGGATTGGCGTCGAAGTTTTAATTATTATTCTGAAGTAGAGCAATGCAATAAATAGACTTCGTACGAGACATTTAGTGTTGCATTGGATTCAACATCGCGTCGACGCTGTTGTTGTTGTTGTGTGGTTCCTAATACGTGCATAGTTGCCAAAACCAGATTTTATTTGCTACTTGACGTAAAAAAAAACTTTACTTTACTAAAAGATCCTTGAATAGTTTTAACAATTTCGCCCTAATAAATTGAGCCTATAGAGCGAGTCCTAGCACGCTTTCTGTCTACGTCGTTTCTTTCTCCTGCGTTCGTCGGTCGGTATGTGCGACATTCCCACCAAAATCTTAGGCATGCGCCTGCTCGTCCAGGCGGAAAGAAGTTGTAAAACAAACATTCAACATAAATGAGCGCACGCACGCACGCACGCACTCACCCTCCCCCACACGCACGCACAAACATGCACGCACAAAGACACGCGCGCGTGTGCGCATGCTCCGCACTTCCACTACTGCACGTTGACCCCCCCCCCCCCCTTCTTTCTACCCAAACACCATGCGGGCGCACTTCACAACGAAAAACTGTTTGAATAGTAGCTAGACTGACTACACGTCAGTTTAGCTACTCATCAGGAACCACCTCAGGAACCACCTCAGGAACCACCTCATCAAGGAACCACCTCATCAAGGAACCACCTCATCAAGACCAACACTGATATTGGTCTTGATGAGGTGGTTCCTCGCCCGAACACCTCGCTCGAACTCCCTGTCACCACCCAGCCTCTCTACCAGCGGATCGAGCACGCACATTTTACAGCTAAACAGTCACCGCGCGTGGTAAAATCGATTCCAGCTTCATTCTCTCCTGCCGCTAGACCTCTGACTCCTTCCTTTCCTTTCTATTTCCCCACCCCAAGTGTAGGGTAGCCGACCGAGCCAAGCTTGGTTAACCTCCCTGCCCTTCCTCTCTATTTTTCTCTCTCTCATCTTTATATGCCCCTTTCCGATTTCTGAAGCGTAGGGTAGAAAACCGGGCATGTGCCTGCTTAACCTCCCTACCTTGTCTCTGGTTCTTTTTCCTTTCTTCTTGCATGGCACATTACCATACCATACCTGGCATCCTGAAAAAAAAAAAAGCTGATCTGTTGTCACCGGCTCTTAAGCAGCTCACACAACTTCTCTTGTATGAAGTGTACCACGAATCCATACATATACGCACTGACAGATCGGTTCTGCCGAACAGTTCAATCGAAGCAGTCGTGATACCAATGCTGGTCACGACGAAAAAGCCCACGCAACAACATCAATGACAGCAGAATTGGCAGCCGTTCATAGCGCGTTACAATTCGTCAGAGTTCGTCCTATACACGCAAGTGGACTGTTTTCTGCGACTAGAACGTGACACTACATACAGTCTCTACTGTAAGCCTTGCTCGGTGGGCTGCATGAGCAGCTGGTACTAGAGATAGCAGATGCTATACACCACCTACCTGAGAAAGCGCGCCAAATTACATTTGAGTAGTTACCCAGTAACCGCGGAATTATCGGCGATTAACGGGCCGCTCAAGCTACCCGCTTACCCCACGCAGAAGACTATATGAACTGCTACTACCGCTTTCTAGGACCGATGCTGCGCGGAAGCTCCGTTGGCTTGCTCGTCAACACACCACGTCACGATAGAGTCAGCTGCACTTCAAAAATTCCCGACTGAACTCGCTTGACCGTATTGTACGTTAAATCTTCAAGTTCAGTCGAGTCTTCACTGAGCAGATGCGGCGCTTTTGTGTAGGCAGTGGTTGGGCGTTGCGTTTACCGACTCGTATACGCTCTCCCCGTTCGGATGGCCGACACCGCAGCCTGTGACCACTGCGACAACGAAGAAACCATTCGACATGTCTTTTGTGACTGCCTACAGTACAGTGCACAGCGACTATGCCTTCACAACGAGCTCAACCATTTGAATAAACCTCTGTAGGTGTAAATAGTTTTACACCATCGCCAGGATGAAACGTCACAGAAGAAGGCCCTGCAAGCGATACAGTGCTTTTTGCGATCGACCGGCCTTTCTGAACTGTTGTAGCTAGTGCCTTTCCTGTGTGCGTTCTTGTTTTGTCCCGAGAACACGCGCGGTTTTTTCCCCCTTCTTTTTTTATCTTTTTCTACAGCCTCTTTCTTGCCCCTATTTCTAAATTCCAGAGCTGGTTAGCAAACCGGATGCCAATATCTCGTGAACCTCCCGGCCTTCCTCTTCTCTCACCCTGAGTGTGTTATCAACGAGTTCTTTCTTCTCTACTCGGAACCTACACCCAAAGGTGAATGACGCTGCAAAATAATAACTCACTCCAATATTTATTTATTTATTTAATTATTTATTTATTTATTTATTTATTGATACTGTTAGGCAAAGGCCGTTACAGGGTGGGGTAAAGAAATACACTTCACTTGCTGACACAAGCACTACAAAATGAAATCAAGAAAGACAACACAACAGGCAGTTTTTTACAGAGGACCAATCCAACAGGTAAGTTAAGACGATAGTTATAGCGCGAGAACAAAACGACGACACACAGACAAGAAGGACACGAAAGACACGAGCGCTCGTGTCTTTCGTGTCCTTCTAGTCTCTGTGTCTTCGTTTTGTTCTCGCGCTATAACTATCGTCATGCCATACCAACTAGCCCAAGCTGCCACACTTCTAAGGTAAGTTAAGGTTTACACAGTAGTGATCAACGATTGGCATGGTAGCATAACTTCATACAACACACTTGACGAAGGCTATATCATATACATCACAAACTTCAGCGTCGTAGGAACTTTTCCTACCAACGTAACGTGCAGGTATAGAAAAATACACAAAAAAG
The DNA here is from genome assembly GCF_043290135.1 of Rhipicephalus microplus. Lineage (NCBI taxonomy): Eukaryota > Metazoa > Arthropoda > Arachnida > Ixodida > Ixodidae > Rhipicephalus > Rhipicephalus microplus. Next base: position 281,620,383 of record NC_134700.1, on the reverse strand, counting down.
GGAACATCTCCAGGTAGAAGAGATGATGTAACAATGCCTAAATATGGTTACCTAGAGGAGTAATATGCCATTACCGTGTTTTCGAATTCCTCTGTAGAAATAATTTGAGTTATGCTATGGGGTAGTGCGTTCCATTCTTCAATCGTTTTGTGGAAGAGGGAATATTTAAAGGTGTCAACCTTTGTAGGGATAGGCACAAACTGGTCCTCATGGCTAGATCTAACAACCCGTGAAATACGTGACGATCTGTTTTCTATGAATTTGTAGGGGTTGAAGTTAAAATAGTTGTGTTTCATTAAGTGTATGAATTTTAATCTAGCCACTTTTCGTCGCAATGAAAGCTCGGGCAGTTTTAGTTGAGTCAGCATTTCGGTCACTGAGTCTATGTACCTATATTTCGACATTATAAACCTTGCTGCATGCCTCTGTATTTTTTCAATATTGTTTACTTCGTTTTTTGTATGTGGATCCCATATTATGCTTCCGTATTCTAGTGCGGGACGTATCAAAATCAGGTATGCTGTTAGTTTAACATCTCGGGAAGCAAATTTCAACTTACGTCCAAGCGACCAGAGTTTAACCTGAGCGGCATTACATAAGTTAGTAATATGCTTTTTCCAAGATAAGTCATCTGATATCGTAATGCCTAACTTGTGTCAATGGCTTTCCGTCTAATATGCAATTGAAAACTGACACATTTTTTGTTTTCCTAGTTATGCGTGCGTATACTGTTTTCTCTTGGTTTATTTTCATTTTCCATTGTGTGCACCAATCAGCAATGGATTGCAGTGCGGAGGCTAACTCTAGGTGATCTTCATGAGAAGATATTTTAGAATATATTAGGCAATCGTCTGCAAACAGACGAACAGTAATTTTGCTACTAAGGCCACTTGTAATATCGTTTATATAACAGAGGAATAAAACAGGTCCTAATACTGATCCCTGGGGAACACCGTACGTTACATTTAACATTCTCGATTTCTTTCCTTTCACCTCCACGTATTGTGTCCTATCAGCTAAATATGATTCAGTCCACTTAATTATATTTAGGTTTACTCCAAGATCAAGTAATTTACTAATTAAATATGAGTGGGAAACGCGATCAAAGGTTTTCGATAAGTCTAAGCAAATTCCGTCTATTTGACCTGTTTCATTAATTATTTCAGTGAAATCGTGCACTGTTTCAGCAAGTTGAGTGATTGTGGATAAGCGTCTCCTAAATCCATGCTGGTTAGGATTTAACCTGTTTGAGCTTTCGAGAAAACTAAACAAGCTTTTTGACAATATATGCTCGAATATTTTACAGCATGCGCATGTAATGGATATTGGTCTGTAATTTTGTACTTTATGTTTATCACCTGTTTTGTGTACTGGTACGACTTGCGCTATTAGCCAATCATGTGGTAATTTATGCTGCTCAAGAGACGCATTAAAAATTATCAGTAAATATTTAGCAACCCATTCCGAATATCTTCTCAGGAATTCATTAGGAATGCCATCCGGGCCAGCAGACTTTTTAGTAACAAGGTTTAACAGGAGAGAAAGTGCGCTTTCTTCAGATAACACAACGTCTAGCATGTCTGAATGCGCTTTATCCATTTTAGCTCTTATCGCTGTAGGCAAATGTGTGGAAGGGTCGAAAAGAAAGTTGAAAAATTCATTGTATTTATCAGCAATTTTAGTGGGATCAGTAATTATACATCCATTATTTGTAATATAGGTCACATTCTCCCGAGATGGAGCAAGTTGATGCCAAAATCGCTGTGGCGATTCTTTCATAAACTTTGACAAAGTGTGGGAATGGTAATATTAATTTGCGATAAATAGTTTTTACTTGAGACTAATTGAAAGATTATAAATCTCATTACGATCTTGGTTTTTTTCTTTTCCTTCTGAGTTTTAATTTCCTTTTTAACTGTATGATTTCTCGAATATGAGCCACAAAGTCCGATAACGTGTCCTAAATGTGTGCGCATTAATTTGATTACTTTAGCTAAACGTATCACGAGGGTTCAGCGTGAGATAACAGCCTTAAGTGTGGGAATAACCAGCACTATCGAACGTTGGAGTGAAACAGCTAGATAGGTGTATTGATTTTGTAAACAGTATGCGGAGTTTTAGTAAGACAGTTGCTTGAACAGATAGGTAGATGTTGAATAAGTGTGGAATAAAGTAATTCGTCAGTATTCGGTTATCGCTAATGTGTCATACAAAAATACCGAAGAACGGAAAAACTCAAGGAAAATACAGCTGAAGCTAAGTAGAAAAGCAAGAAATACTTTGAGAGCATGTCCACCGTGGTGGCTTGGCGGCTAGGTGTAACGCCGCTAAACTTGAGAGTGCTAGTTCTACCTCCCGCCAAGGCAGCCACATTTCGATGGGAAGGAAACGCAATAAACAAACACTCATGCACTTACATTCAAATGCAGATTTTAGAAGCACCAAGGGGCCAAAATCAATCTTGTGTTCCCCCAACGGAATGTTAAGGTCACCCCGTTGACACTTGAAATGCCAGATTTTTCGTAGCATATTGCATTTGCGAAACATACTGTGGGCAATATTCTTCATTAGAAAGAGCCCCTCCCGCGTTTTAAGAAGTGTCCGCAGTAAAACAAGTTTTGCGAAGTCCTAGGCCGTCACTCTTTTTCTGACTGGTGGAATAGACGGGACATTATGGTTATCCCAACCTAATTACACAAGTTATGTCCATAGAAAAAGAAGTTGGTAACAAACATATTCAGGCATCTCAATTACAGATTCACCATATTTCCGGCTCTTAATAAGCACGTTACTGAATTACGCGTAGGTTAGACCGGCTCTTGAAGCACGTGTACGGCAGAGCAGCTCAAAACACTGTACAGTCACTGATATTCAAATCTAAACCATATAGCTTGCTCCGAAGTTGTGGTCGACTAAACTTTAGGTATATACAAAATCGTGAACGATGGTGGACGTGAAAGAACTGCGCTCTTCGGGAGAAGCGTCCACACAGAGACGAAGACAAGTTCTGCTATTGGGCCTGTCTTAGTCACTTTTCCCGGTCACCGCTGGCCGCTCACTTCCGATTCACAGATGTCCAGTTCTTCATCTTCTTTATTGAGAATACAAATGGACTGTCCGCTCCATCAGTGGTCGTACGAGTGTGGAATTTCCAATGAGCCGCAAACGAAATCCAATGCTGGTCACGCCTGGCAAGCTTATGCGAAGCACGATCGGAGAAAAGCGTAATGCCGTTCTCTGGGGACACTTCTTTGGACTTGTATGAATCTTTCTGTTTCTTGGTTCTTAGTCATGTCATAATTTTAAACGGAAGGCTCAGTTCGTGATCAGCCTGAGTGATCACGCGTGTATTCTCTTTCGGCTGCGGCTTACTCTTATGAGCATGGAATAGCGCAAATGCGTTACATAAAATTCTGAATTGCTTATGCGGGAGCTATTTTCGCTGAAGCGTAAAAAATGCCGGATGGATTTTGTAAGAAAAAAAGCATGCATTGCGTATCTGTGGTTAATTGGAAATGTTGTCACGTGGTAGTAACGAGCCTATAGCACGAAAATCGATTGTCAACGTGGCAACGACGACGTACACTTAGGGAAATGGGCTGTTGATTATTCTTCTTTTCAGAAAACAATTACTTTGATGTCACGAGAGATCCGCTATAGACTGATACAGCAGTGGCATAATTGCAGGTTTGTATGGCGCTTATTCGCTAGCGAAAAAAGTTGACGAGATATTAGGGCGTTTTTGCAAAATTTGTGCGTGGCATTTGACACACTTCAGCAGAAAGTGTACTTAAGTCGGCAAGTATCTATTCGAAACACTCAATAATTTATAACACCTCTTTGGGGAATCAAGCAATGTTGAGGTCTTTATTTTGGTCTTACTTATTTTGTAAGTTATTTTACCGCTTCGGAACATAATGCACCACTTGGTAGAACAATAAGCATAACTTTTTACTGATCCTGCACTTGTATTCTTTATGATGACTAAGTTAGAAAAAAAAGGCATGGTTACTCAACTAATCAGTTATGCATTCGTGACGGTATCGTACTCCAAGCGCATCATAAGTAGAAATAAATTCTTCATCATTGGTAACACACAGAAGCGCTTGAAACAGATGACGACGACGATAGTAACAACAACAACGATAAGAAGAACAGCAGTAGGAAGAAGAAGAGCAATAATAACAGTGACATTCGTAATAACAGCAGCGACCACGATGACGGTGTTAATTGATATTAATATAAAGCTTGGTTGTGCCAGGCAGATAAATGAAAATACAATGCCCACAATGTCCGACAAAAGCCCCTGCTCATCGTACACACTAGTGCATACCCTGATGCCTACACAAATTAAAGGGTGTGGTGCGCTGAAAAGTGAGCCGACGGAGTGCGGAGAGAGGCGAATGCACACTGGGCTTCGTTTTTTTTCCTTGCTGCTTCTAACTTTGTCTCATGCTCCTGCAGTCACGCTTTTCTGGTTGAAACAGTAATTGCGGAAGCCTTTCGGTGGTTTATGCCGCGCTGCTGGGGTGCTTTGCTCGCAGGGCGTGGCTACCTCACCGCTATGAGCATATGGTGGGCAAGTTATGTGCAGCGCTGGAAAAATAGCCGAACACTCAGAGAACCTTAATGACACTCCCTTGCACTGTAAAGCGTTTCGTTGCAGCATTTAGCGTGCTTATGTATTATTATATAAAACATATTTAGACGAAAACGGGAAGCTATAAATAGACGTTAGTAGTGTGTAGCGGATCGTGAACGTCTGAAACAGGGCGTCAATTTTCGGGGAAGTGCCATTGTTGCAAAAAAACTAAGCTGCTTCGTTAATCTTCATCATATACTAGCTGCGGAAGAAAATGAAATTAGAGCTCTGCAATATTGCAGCTAAGCAGTTATATACCATGGATAACTTTCATAAAATGTTTTTCGGGAATAATTGTTGATTAGGGCAAAATGCAGCCAATCCTGGTCCCGGGCATAGTATTAGTGAAAGCCACCTTGGATTTCAGAAATGACACTTAGCAACACGCAGCACTGTCAGTTTGGACACACATTTATTCGCATTAACCAGAAACCTAACTTATATCGAAGAGTCCAACACAACGCAAATACAGTTGTGTTCGAAAAAAAAAGGACAACAGTACGCTCAAGCGACCTTCCTTTTTCGACGATTTCTGTTCTCTCAAAGCCTTCATTTACTTCTGAAGTTCTTTTGATTGCTTGTATAGCCCATAGGTCAGCAAAATCACTCATGAATTGACTCACCCGGACTTACTCAGACTCAGATCGAGCCGTGAGTCTGAGCCTGAGTGAGCCAGGGTGAGTAATATTTTCCCCCTACCCCCCGCTTCATACTTCTATTACCACATCATGGGTATACATATAAACCAACTTCGTCATACGTTGCTCTAAACTAGCATGCCGAGTTGACGTTCGCGTCAGACTTGACATACTCTAGCATTCAATTATAACTGGCCATTTTAGAAGGCCTGTCTTGCATCCCACTAGCGCGTTTGAAAACAATATCAGGAATTCAGAGTCGGTTGCGAAACTTTATTGAGGTCCTGCAAGGCACGCGTCAGCGCGCAGCGGGCGACTCCCACGTCGGGACCATTAGGCCAAGCCTATCGGCCGCTCCGCGGGCCTGCTGGACGGCCCAAAGTTGGTCGGCTAGGAGGGAGCTGCGTAGGGCCGCCTCCCACCTGACCTATGTAGTGTTGGGGTTAGTGTACATTGACTTGCACTCCCAGAGCATGTGCGCCAGCGTGGATACATCCCCACATGCGGGGCAAGCGTCATTGGGGAACACGTCAGGATAAACAGCATGAAGGGATCTCAGGTTAGGGTACGTGTCGGTCTGCAGTAGTCTGAGCGCAAGGGCCTGTGTCCTAATAAGTTTTTTGATGAGGGAGCAGATATAGTCCTCGTGCGAGGTAAAAATGTTTTGTTTTGTCGTTGTCTCGTAGAAAAATCACACGTCCTTCACTGGTAGGTGACTTGGGTTTCGAAAGCAGCGTCGGTAGCACGGCTTTCCAAAGAAACTCGGTGAGATTATTTCTTGTCCTAGTATATTCGAAAAATAGATGCCTTTGTTCTTGTATGTCACCTGTGGCACCACAGTGAACACGAAGGCACTCACGTAAGTGACGGCTTTGTCGCCACCATTCAGGCTGCCACAAACGGCACATCCTCCATGTTTTGAACCACACCTTTCTTCAGTTGAGAAAGTGACCATTGCAAGCGAGGTTTCTTGCGAGGATTTCCGAAGCGGGAAACGTGCATTGCATCAGAGAGTCGGTACTAGCTATCCGCAAAGGGGCTGAGAAGCCAGCACATGGGCAGAACTTGCGGAAACTTGTGGACTGGTTCGTAAATAAGGGCCTTTGGGTCCTGGTATACTGACAAGGAAGGGTGTTTTGTTGCCATGCCGCAGGAGTTGCTTAATAAGAAAGCCATGGACAGCGCTTGTGTCATGCACTTTCTTGTGTTTTTCGTCCCTTTTGTCCAAATGTAAATTACCATTTTTGTCTAAAGTTACACAGTTTGACATCGAACTGGAAAAATTACGAGCTATACGAAGGCGTGCAGAACGACGATACAGACGCACAAGATCAATTTACGATCTGAGGGAAGCAAGGCGGCTCCAGAAAAAGATTCAACGACGCATTTACAAACTGGAGAGCGAACGCTGGAAAGCATTCTGCGAATCTCTAGACCCTCATAAACCGCTGTCATATATCTGGAGCACAGTTCGTGGTCTTCGCTCCTCTCCACAACAACGGCACCCTTTTAAAGCTTTGGCACTCCATCAGGGAAAAACAGAACTCGAGGTGGCTGAAGAATTTTGCACGAGAGTTGCCGGGAATATTGTGAACGAGAGCATCGACGCCGTGATCGTTCCTGAGACGCGATTACCAGAAATGGACATTCCGTTCACCATGGAAGAACTGGAAGGTGCGTTAGTCGCTTCTAAGCGCATGTCATCGCCAGGTCCTGATGGTATTACTTATAGTGCGTTGGGACACCTTGGACAAAAAGCTAGAAAAGAACTTTTAACATGCTTCAACAACTCCTGGCTCAGCGGCAGTGTTCCCCGAGAATGGAAAATTAGTCGATTAATACCACTTTTGAAATCGGGAAAATCACCATTGGACTTGACAGCGTATCGCCCTATTGCCCTCGCAAGCTGCCTCGGAAAAGTGATGGAAAGGATGGTTCTATTTCGTCTCGAGTGGTACTTGGAACGATACACCAAATACCCTTCTTGCATGGCAGGCTTTCGTCGGGGCCGCTCCTCCATTGACTGTGTCCTTGATTTGTCGACATTTGTTCAACAAGAAAAAAGTCGCAAGCGCATATCAGTGGCACTCTTTCTTGACGTGAAGGGTGCATATGATAATGTAGCTCACGATGCCATCCTCACTTCTCTCGCAGCGATGGGCGTTGGTGGACGAATGTTTCAATGGATAAAAGATTATATAACTGGCAGAGGTTTCTTTGTACAAACATATGAGGGTACAACTGCCCAACATTACACCTACTGCGGAGTACCTCAAGGAGGTGTTTTAAGCCCGACATTGTTCAATGTGGCCCTCATTGGTCTGGTGAAGGTTCTGCCAAAGTCGGTGTGCCTATCCATATACGCCGATGATATTTGCCTCTGGAGTGCTGCAGTTACTCGCCCTCAGGTGCGTGCACGAATACAGCGGGCAGCAACACTCACAACAGCCTACCTTCAGAAGCAAGGCCTAAATATATAAACTGTGAAGTGCGCGTTGATGGCGTTTACACGCAAACCAATGACGCCATACCCTGTTTACATCAATGGGCAGAGTGTCAAATATGCACGGACGCATCGTTTCCTGGGCATAATAATCGACAGAAGTCTTTCGTGGAGCCCACATTGTGCGTACTTGAAGAAGAGACTGCTATCTATTGTGCATATCATGAAATTCTTGTGCGGTAAAGCATGGGGAACTTCTGTGGCCTCCATGCTACAGCTGTACAGGGCCCTATTTCTGGGTCTATTGCGCTACAGCTTGCCGGTACTGACTAACACTTGCAAATCGAATACTCATTCATTGGAGAGTTTGCAGGGTCAGGCACTGCGTATCTGCCTAGGACTGCCCCGATGCGCTTCTACTTATGCCACAATCATGCTTGCCAAAGACCATCCGGTCAGGACATATATAGCTGTGGATTGCCTCAGAGCGCACATTCGACATGCTAGCCGTGTCCCCGACCACCACTTGGCCCTTCTACCTTCCGGAAGACCACGTGCTACGTTTTCAGACGTCATAGCCAAGCACCTAAACAGCATTCCATCAGGATATACGCCAGCTGCGAGAACGGCATGCCCTTTGTGGTGCCTCGACCAGCCGCAAGTACGTCTAGAAATTCCGGGAATCAAAAAAAAAAAGCAGTCACTCCAGAGTAGCATTGAAGCAAGCAACACTGCTATTATTACATGAGTTGTACTTAGACCGAACGCAGATATACACTGATGGGTCCGTCTCATCCAGCAGCTCATCAAGTGCCGCTGTAATTCCGGCTGCAGAAATGACAATCAAATTTAAGTTGTCACATATGACTACATCTACGGCATCAGAGCTTGCTGCTATAAGGGCTACTTTACAATATCTCGTTCAAGAACGTCCAGGAAAATGGGTCATATTCTGTGATTCGAAGGCAGCGCTTCAGAGTTTGCAGTCTGCCATGCGTAGGAGGAGCCATGACCAACTGGTACAAGAAATAAGACATTGCCATCATGAAGCTCTAGCACGAGGGCATGATATTATATATCAATGGCTGCCTGGACATATCGGTATTACCGGAAATGAACTAGCCGATGATGCAGCCCGCTCAGCCCATGAAGAAAGCCGTGTAGTCCCGATTCCTCTATCAAGGAATGATGCAGCAAGACAACTTTACCTGCTGGCTCGAGATCTCACACGCACGTTCTGGTCGTCTACCAGCTTCCAAAGGTGTCACTTTTATGAACTGGATCCTTCGCTAAAGCTAAAGCTACCATCACAACTTTCCCGCTCCGATGCGACACTGTTATGCCGCCTTTGGTTGGGTGTTGCATTCACAAAGGTGTACTCCTTTCGCATTGGTATGGCAGACACTCCTACATGCGACTACTGCGGAGATGAAGAAACCATCGAACACGTCCTCTGCAGCTGCGCTTGCTACGACACACAGCGATGCCAGCTACGGATGGTTTTGAATCGACTTGACCCCGGACCATTTTGTGTGCGGAAGATACTAGGACCTTGGGCATCTGCCTCAGTTGCGCAGAAAGCAACTAAAGCACTGCTTCAATACCTTAAGTCAACAAACCTGAGCGACCGCCTGTGAACTGTGTGTGCTCACCGAGTGTGCTCGTGATTGTGTGCGCCTTCTCATCTTTGTGCAACCTCTTTTCTCCCCTTTATCCCTTCCCCAGTGCAGGGTAGCAAACCGGATGTGCGTCTGGTTAACCTCCCTGCCTTTCCTTGTATCTTTATCTCTCTCTCTCTCGTCCCTTTTGTGCGCTAATCATGATGAGTTTGTTACAACTGCCCGAATTCGCCACTTTATTTCAGTTCACCCATGTTCTCTCATTAGTTAAAAGCTCGTTAGCGCTTTAGAAAAGATACATTTAGGTAGAATTTGACTCCCGCATGACAATGTTTGAGTTTTACTCTCGTCGAATCTGCTGGCTTCTTTATACTTTTTTGACCCAGTCTAACTCCATTTGTTCGCTATAGAAAGGAAGGAACGCGTCTCCTTTCAACTAGACAGGAAGTTACACTTCCTGCAACTCCGGAACTTTGCTCAGATCCTTAGTTAGGCTTCCATCAGACGTGGACTCTGCAGCGTGTGACACTATACGAGCACACTAGAGCTACACAGTGGCGTTTAGTGTACTACGTCTTCGTAGGGCCGCATATAAAAACCAGACACCGCGCCACTTTACCTTTCTTCGTGTACAGTGCAAGCAACTGAACAACCAGCCCGGGCGATGGTGTGGGAACTCTCGTTGCTTCTAGCTCGTTCGCCCGCAGGCAGTGGAGGTAAAAGTACCCTACAGTTTCTTTCTTTCCAGGTTACGCATACAAGATGAGTGGGTGTGGCAACAGATGAAGGTACAGAGTTTAGGAAAGAGGGCGTTTATTTGCGAGCCGTAGACGGTGCGTGGCAGCGTGTTGGCTGTTTGCGAGTAGCTTTAAATATGGGCCAGCCAACTCTCGCGCAACACTAGGTTTAAATGATCCCGTGTATGAATTAAGGTTGCTTTTGGGCTCTCATACTGTGCTTCCATTTCAGTTTATTTGAATAACCGCGTCGTGCAAAAAGATCAGATATAAATAGGTTCGGACCGGTAGTGGAAGCTTAGCTTTAAGATATGAATAAACAGCAAGTAGATTAGAGAATTTATGTCAGCCAAAGTAAGTTTCTACAAAATTGTGGTAAGCAATAAGTGCTTCAAAAAGAAAAGGAAAGAAAATAGCAGAGCATGAATTTTGCTTCTGAAAGTAATTGTGGTAAATAGATTAAACAGGAAATGTGTGAAAGAAAGTGTGAATTAAAATCAAGTACCTCCCCCCCCCCCCCCCCCACCTCTGTCGCTCCCTTCCGTGTGTCCAGTGACTCGCAGGATACAGAGTCCATGCTCTGTCATCCCATCTGAATGTTGTGCACATCACCTTTCTCCTCCATTACTTTCAGCAAGTGTTCCACTTTTGGCTTCTTGTATGTTACATGCAGGTATTCAAATAGTTTTGAGATTTCGCCGCTGTGTCACTAATACCCTGATTAAGTTCAAAACTTTCGCAGAACGTTAGTAATGGTCAATACGAATGCCACGTCAAAAATATATGCAGGTTTAGAAGTATGAACTGGGCACCCAGAGGGCGCTATAGGCGAAGGCGTCGTGAAAGAAGGCTCTCACTCATCCTATCGTGTGACCAATGGACAAAAGAGATGACGTCTTGCAAAAAAAAAAAAAAAAGCTGGAAGGTCTTGGCTTACAACTGACCGGAATCGAGGTCCGGAGGCCGGCGTGAACCTTCGAGAGCCACTCGTTGCTCGCCTTTCTATCAGCGTGGACGCGTACGCCAGGGCTGAAAGGAAACCCCGCGCGTATCGGGAGACTACAACACTGAGTCGGAAGAGGATCAGTGCTGCAGAGGTGGCGGTAGCCTAAAGCACGGCACGAGATTTTCACCCGGGGATACGCGACAATCTATACATCGCTCTTGATTATCTCCCCACCGGCGAGCTCTGTCAACATCCAGGAAGGCGGGTGAAATCACCGTGTGTGTAGTGGTCTTTTGTCCGTATTCGCCAGCGCTTCGTACACGCACTTCCCTCGCTTCTGCCACGCACCGATTGCTCGTGACAGGTAGAGGAGGGCGTAGTAACCTTTCGACCCACCCATGTACCCTTATCCGCCCACCATGCAACGTCTCTCTCCAACCATACACCGACTGGCAAACATGGCTGACGCTGAACCGAGTACGTTCATAATTCGAAAAAAGGAAGTCACAGAAGGAAACTATGGATTCTCGAGAGAATAGGCACCTATAGAAATGAGGAGAGAGCCGTATTCCGTGTTTTCTTGCCTTTCTCATTTCCGTTGCGCACGCTTTCGGTGTTGTCGCACGGGCACCCGAGAGTCGACGGCTCGGTAACGTACTCTGGTTCGTTTCACTGCCCTTTCTCTGTACTTTAGCCTCTCGTAGCCGACACCAATTACCCTTCGCAGTCTCACCGGAGGCACAATTTTTTCGCGCCTCTCTGTCTGTCCCTCTCTCGCGATAAACGAAGAGAGTGACACGCGAGCCCACGTCACACGTAGAAGGAGAAGAGCCCTTAGCGTTTCACAATGAAACGGACGGGAGAGCCGTGCACCTGCGTGAATCGGAGGAGATGCGCAACCTCCGTGGTGTGGTTGTTTTCTTTCCCGCCTTTCGTTCATTCTATCGCCCTCTTCTGCCCGGGTGGCTTTGTGAGACAGTTGCCGGTGCCGTTGCTGCATTTATTGGCTCGTGTATCGAGCAAAGGAGCACGGACAACGAGTCCAGGCTGAAAGATGCGAGAAGACAGTGGTGGGTTGGGATAAGCGACGTGCCAGCTGGTGCCTGCTTGGGGATAGGAAGTGAATAAAGGTGCAAGCAGGACAAAACGAGGGAGGAAAGAAAGAATGAAATAGAGAGAGCAAAATGACTTCTAGGAGGGATCGTCTTGGCTGTCCGGCTTGGCTGTCCGGCTTCTATATAAACACTTGCGCTTGCGTCTTTTGCTTCCAGTGGTCACGCTGTGTTGATGATTTCTCGGTTTCCGTGGAGATTTGTCGCTAGCTGCACATTCTGATGAGTGGAGCTACGCTGGCTCTCACTTTTTCTGTATCTTATCTCTCCATTCGGTGTCTCTCATAAGGAGCTGCTGGGAGCAAGTACAGGTATTTATCCAGTTTACATGCACTTTTTGTGTGTGTGTGACACATGAAGCTTCACGCATACAGCGTGTTGAGAAACAATCGATCAGTGATTTTTTTAAGGCTAAGCTGAAATTCCGACAACCTTCTAAGAAACGCTGCGTGTCCTTTTGGTGGTTTATATAACAACAAGTCATAGATTACAGGATTGTGTTTCGTTGGCTTTCAAACCGAATGAAAAAGTATAAAAGAAACCAGAAGGAGGAGATGCAGTCGACTGGCTGTCTTGAGAGAGGTACGTTTGGCGGCTGAATCAAGAATATAAACTTGCTCTTCATCAGCAGCTTACGTTCCAGTGAGGTGAGCGATAATGAAAACGCTCGCAAAGAAATGTGAAAATATTTTTTAAGGGTAATAACAAAAATGTACTTGTTATGCGTAGATTTTGTTAGTAACACTTGCACTGAACCGATGTCCATGATGAGCTCGCATCTATTGTGAATTCATTGAAAATGCGGCAGTCTACGAGCGTTTTATTTTCCGTAAGTCGACAGTAACCGAGGCTAGGCACGCATTCAAAAGGTTAACGCTCCACGTTCTGCTCGTTTTAACGGCACATTGGAAATCGACAGGCCGTCGAAGTGAGCTACGAGTTATAGCGAGGATTATTTACGCATTTACTTAAAATGTTTGCGTACCCTAAGTTAGCAGCACCTACTTGATTCTTCGAAAAAAAAAAAACGTTATGGTTAACACGTGTAGGAAGCAATTGCTTGGTTTAGCGACAGGCCATTAAAACGCAGGCTACCATTTTCGTGCGTTTTAATGCGTCTATTGTCAGAGAAGGAGCAGACATACTGAAATCGACTTTAAGGATGTCAAAACGCCGCTGAATGAACTGTCTGCTCAAGCATATGTATATGCATTGTGGCGAGTACCTTCTGTGGGTCGTAATATAGGTCTTTAATGTTCTGAACGAAATAGTGAAAAAATAACAGGAAAACTATTTTTAAGTGGAGAATGGGGAGAAGCGAATAACCGTTCTGCAATAGTGTGCCATCGTGTTTGATCTTTATGGGAGATTGAATATTAGTCGGCTAAGTTTGACGTGCCGTGGCAGAACATTCACCGTTTAGCGTGAGAAATTCTGCCCATTTCGGCACGGTGTGTGCTTTAATTGCTACCATTTTTATGCAAGCGTGCACGTGTGGTCGGGAACGTATAACAGATGCGCCGGCATAATTCGAAGCGAAATACTGAACAAGGCTGTCTATGCAGGCTATAGTTGGTATTTCATTGCAATGATTGAGTATAGCGCCACGTACAAAATTGTAAGGTTAGCTGCGAGTGCGTCGCTTTCCTGTCAACTACTTCTTCGTGCAATATTGTACGCGGCGCTGCACTCTATTATTGCGTCGAAGCAAGACCCTCACCGACTAACTATACAGTTCACTGGAGTGGGCACTAGTGTACACAAATATCGGCGACGTTTTTAACTATTAACCAGACATTACCATAGTCAATATGACTTTGAAGTGTCATCATAGGCTCTTCTCTTCTTCGCTGCTTTCATATGTCGTTCCCCTTTTCTATATACAGGGTCGTCAACTGGAGACTTGCAAACTTTCCTGTCTTCCCTTTACCTTTCTCTTTATTTGTGCCATAAAAGAATAGAAAATAAATAAATAAATAAAATAAATAAATAGTCTATTGTCTGTGAAAGGAAGTACGCTGCTCTAGAACACCAGCTAACATCTCTTAAACAACATCTAAATAAAAAAGGAAAAATAAAATAGTCAACTTGTATAGGATGAATTTATAATATGGTTGGTGTCCTAGCTGTGCTTGAATTTTACGCCATACAAGTTCTAAATAATTGTTCCCGATGGTAGTGGCCTCTTTATAGTGTTTGTTGATGTTGTTGTTGTTTACTACAAAGCGCGACTGTTCTCCAACAATGAACGGATTTCATTCTAACCACAAGTGTTTTTCTTTTCGCGGTCGAACTCTAGTAGACTTAATCCTCTTAGCACCAGCTCAGCCTAAGCGGCGAAAGTATTGGGCACAACTCGAAGGTGCAGCAGGTTAGGTTGTACCAATAAACAGGGAGCAATGGTGTGTTCAGTTTCCTTTTTAAACTACTTTTAAACTACGTAAGCTTAAGTCGGATCAAACGAGCTCGCTTTGCGGTTGCTGCGTCAACGCGGGGTCTCAACGGTAAAACCGAAGGTTGCCGGCACCTGCTCGTGTAATAAGCTTCAGCAAAGATCGCGGTTTAGGTGTCATTGTAATCCGCCGGCTGATTCTTTAACCCAGCGTAAGTTTACCAATAAAAATAACAAAAAATGACGTACTTCTATTTACTCGCAAGAAAAGTATTGAAAATGATGAAGATTGTTTACCCTCTTCGTAGCAAGCTTATTTGTGAACACAGTCGACAAACCAATTTTTATACGATGTTCAACTGTGCCGGCCGCAGAAATGCTCGGAATCTTGTGGTGAAACTTGATGCGCTCTTAGTGGGAACGATAGATACACAGCGAACGTACTGCGTAACTCATTTGTTTGTTTATACAAAGTTTATATTGTGATACAAATTTTGTTTGTTTGTACAAGCTTGTAGCTTTTATAAAGTTTTGTTAATAAATGTTTGTTAATACGAGATGCAGCTTTTTGTCTGGTTGACTTTATTTGGAGCACTTCCCTCGTTGCGGCTTGTTAAAAGGAGCAGTATATATCTCGATTGTGGTTAATTGCATCCCTGTTGGAGCTGGTATATGTGGCACTGTTGACTAAATATGTCCATGTTTCTGCAGTCATTCATGCTCTTCGTTTTTTGTTTTAGTATTCTGGCCACGGTAATTGAACGTTAAGCCATGTAAAGTGGGGGAAAAAAGCGCGAATGCTTATACTTGAATGCGTGGGAATAAAAGACAACATATTATCAAAATTCTAACTATGGAATACCCTTTAACATGCAATAGTTTTGGCATTTAGGCCGATTGATTTTTTAAATATTATCGCTCATTTTTATCAGTTATTCAATAATCAGATTGAACTTTCGCTGGGTGAAAAAGGAACATGGTGAAATAAAACAAACAGTCATTTAGAAGTATAGTGTCATGGTGTTCGTCTACTTGGGTATTGTATGCATAGCGTACTAACTATAGACTGAAATTGTGGACAAATATGCTCTATATTCGACACCTCGAATAATTAAGGAGTAGCCGGCGCCTTATTCATGGGCCAAGGTCTCCTTATAGACGTCAATAAAAAACATCTTGACGTTGTGGTATGCAAACGAGTCCCTCAGTACTGCTAAAGCAACCGCAGTGGCTCTTATCGTTGTATGAAATAGATGACATACTCAGTGCATGCTCGACTGTTTATACAAGTTAACACATTCTTTTATTTGACAGCGCCTTTCGTTTCTTTTATGCTCTTCTTGTAAGAGAAATAAAGAAACAGAACACACTGCTGCCCAACTTTTATTTCTGCGCTTTAGGTTGCTGTATACTGCTCAGTAACTAATTATTGCATTTATCATTATGTCATGTCTCTTATTTTTTCTTCTAATAGCCATCTGATAGTTGGCACGCGAAATAGCGAAACTACCATACAGCGAGGATACCGCCATTTGTTTCCATCAAGACATCGCTCTTTTACCAACGCCGCTTCCCCCATTCATCCTAATGTGCGCACCTGCTGCTTTGCGCCATAGCCTAAGCGGCATCGGTCGATGGAGTCTTATGCCACCGCAAATGAGCCACCAACCTTTTTTTATTTTTCTTCCAACGAACGTACGATGAAGTTGCGTCAATACCTGTCTAGGAAACATTTCGCCCTGACGAGGACACTCGAAGGGAGGGAGGGGGGATTGTGTGGGAGAGCTAAATTTTAATTAACAGAGACCGATCTGGTTAGATACTCCGGCACTACCAAATATAGGAACGAAGGAAGAGTGCGAGGTCCAGGCTGAACGGATACTTTAACCAAGCTCGAAAGTGTGACCACTCTTCGGTCCTAACAGGAGCTGGAAAAGCTTCACCTCCCAACGGCGAAGACAGGCGGCTCTGCCATGCGGGCAATGTCTGCGGGAGAGGTTGTTGAACCGCGGAGATCTCAACACCGGGTGGGGAACGCGCTGGGCGTTTCCGGTTGTCTGGGTTTCAACGAACGCCGGGCCAGGTCGAGACGGGGCGACGCCGCTGCGGCCTGACGGGAAAGATAGCAGGAATGGCGCTTAGCACACTACTTTCACTCGATCCTTTTTTCCCTTCGATACCCATTCGCCTAAGGTTGCGTTTGTGTCTTGTTTAGCTCCCTAAGGCGCGTATTTGTCCCTCTCAAGCGTATCCTCTCTTGGAGCTCTTTCAAGCCAACTATGCGTGATCGAGTGAGTCCGTAGAGCTAACAAATGGAGGAAATGCATTAAGCGCCGCCCCTCCAGGCGCCCCCTTACCCTACAAGAAAACTTTCACCCAAGCCTTTCAATCTGTAAACAGAAAGAAATACGTAAGTGGTCTCCTTAGTCAAGCAGCCGTGCTGGGCCTTTATACCAAACAGCCGCACCGTTTGTTCGCTCAGAGGTTCATTTATATTTATACTTCTCGCACTAGGACGGTGCTACTTAGCATATTCTTAGCTCAATAGAACCGAGACTTCCCTTTGAACAACAGTCATCGCATTTAGCTGTTTTGTATGCGTTGAATACTGCTTCGAAGTCAATTTTTTCCCTTAATGTTCTGCCCTTTTTAACTGATTAGACCTATATAAGCACGTCGTCTCTAAGGCTTTATTTGTGCCTGACGTAAAATCGCTGCTCTTCTGAGGCACGGTGCTTTCCCATAGCCCAAAAGAAAAGATAAAAATATACTGCGATTTTTCTAGGATCACTCCTTTTTAGATCTTTTCACCCGACGCGTGCGATATTTATAACGCAGATATTTCCGTCCTCGCTTTCTCCGGCTCTGAAAGAACCGCCAGACCTGTTAATCTTTCGCGATGCACCATTCCTGCATATCCAACGGCTGGCCGTCAGTGGTCGCATTCAATGACCGCTTCTTTATTAAAGCCTTATCTTTCTCAATAGGCACAGAGAAAAGAAAATTCAAACATACAGCTTTGCCGGCTGACGCAAACTAGAGATAGGGGAACACTTTATTAAGGTCACTTTGCAGTAAATGTAAGCAAAGACGAGCTCCTGGAAATATAAGCACTTGAAATCAGCTTACGGAATTCGACAAGTCACTAGAAAAAAAGGCAGGAAACAGAAAGGCGGAAGGTAGGAAGCGTAACAAGAAAATATTTAGGTTAAGGAACTATTAAGGACCTCAGATAAACTGGGGCTGAGGAGGAAATACCTTACCAAGCTAAGCTTTATCTAGATATTACACGTCTCAAGTATATAGTTAGCCGTCTTGCGATGACGTGTGGACTTGGCACTTAATAAAGAACGCAAAGAAAAAAATCACCATCTTCATGGAGTGAATGATGATGAGTGGGGCGAGGCGTCCGTGCTTCTGTCCATCCATCCGTCCGTCCACCCGTTTGTTTTTGCTTCCGTCCGTTCATGCGTCCGTCCGTCCGTGCGACCGCTTGTGCGTCCATCCGTCCTTTCATTTGTTCATGCTTCCGTCCTTTCGTGCGTTCTCGCTTCCGTCCATCTATGCGTCCGTTCATCCTTGCGTGCATGCGTCTGTCTGTCTGTCTGTCTGTCTGTCTGTCTGTCTGTCTGTCTGTCTGTCTGTCTGTCTGTCTGTCTGTCTGTCTGTCTGTCTGTCTGTCTGTCTGTCTGTCTGTCTGTCTGTCTGTCTGTCTGTCTGTCTGTCTGTCTGTCTGTCTGTCTGTCTGTCTGTCTGTCTGTCTGTCTGTCCACACCTTCTGGATGAACAACGATGAGCTAAGAGGAACAGACCCATGGCTTTTGAAGCTTCGCCCCTAAAATAGACCAAGGAAAGAAGACGACAGCGACACCACATTGAACCTTCTGATAGCCATAACTGCTGCGCATAACCTTACTAAATCATCACATATCCCGGTCGTGGAGACTTAATCTGAACGCACATGAATGACAATAAATCAGTGCACTGACCTTCCGGTCATTTTTTGATACGAGGACAAGGTTAGAAAATCTGGAAATCAATATAAAATTTGAAAGTCAATTTAACGTGAAGAGCATAGCACTTTGACAATTAAGTCAAAGAAAAAGCAAAATAAATGAAGAAGAGAAAATGACGGGCTTACATTTCCTTCCTCTTAACAAACGGGTGTTAGGAAAACGTAAACAGAACAAAGAAAGTGCCATCAGTCAGTTTAAACTTATTTAGTGTTTCTTTTCCACGTCCCATTCAAAGCACAACCAGGAAGTAAGACACCCTGAAGCTGTCTTACGGAGGTGTAGCATTAGAACAACTCTAGCACCACTTCAAGGCGCCCTGCTTATGACTCCGCAGCTGCCGCCTCTCTAGTATCGAGCGGCGACAAGGAGGTACACCTAAAGCCTACGAGCGTGAGTATGAAGGTGCTGCTACGCTCGCTTGATTTGAAGCGACACGTGAAAAACGCGTCCGTCGAGCAGGGAACTGTTCACCTCACATCGAGGTTTGTGCACACTTATGAGACGTGAGGAATTTGATATGCAGAAGTTTTAAAGTCAATGCCTATTCAACAGCCGGCTGTTATTATTTTGAGGCAGTGGCCTGTTGATATCCGTAGTCGTCTGAACATTCCAAGGACAAATCGAATGTCCAAACTTATTGATGTTTAAGTTCAAGTACCCAGATGAACGTACTTGTACATGTCCTCCGAGGATTGTTGGAGTACGTTCACTCTTGTTATGTCAAGTTTAAGTGAAGCTAACTTTTTAGTGCGATATGAAAGCCTGAACAGTGTCGTTAGGTGTTGAGCAAGCACATATTTTGCGACAGCAGTTAGGAAAGAGGTCGAGATGTCAAAATCGGTGAAAGCCTTGCAACCAGCTAGCATTTCAACGCTGAGAGTATGAAAGACCACTTAAGCCTTTATGAAAAACACTGACGAGAGGAGAGACAGAAAGGGAAAATGAACGCGTGTATTTTAGGAGATGGCTCAGAAAATGGCGTCCTGGACAGCAAGGGAAGGTACTATATTTACTCGAATATAACAGAAAGTATGTAGTGTGTCCGGCGATTGCACATGACTGCCTGAGTACACCGTTGTCATTTGCACGTGTTTTACTTGGCATTGGCACTACGTCCAATGGTCATCGAATGACTCAACAGGGGAATCGCCATGAACGAACGAGGCAATGACGTTTCACAGTTTTTCTCTCTTGGGGCTTTCTTGCCGGGGATACCTGAAAGGAAGGAAGTACGGGCGCAGAGAGACGTACCCTCCGCCACCTATTCCTCGAGCTGAGTCGGCGTTTTGCCCGGAGACACATCGGCTTAGTCCTTGTCATCTTTTGTTAGACGCTGAACAGGGGCTCGAACAAAACATCGAACAGAGGAGCTTTCTTCCACGAAGGGAAAGCCAATGGTTGCTTAGTTGCTGTCGTCATTTGTGGACCGCCCTTGTCGACACACAGCGCCTCGTACTTACAACGCGCATTACGTGACCAGCATGTGAGAAGAATAGGTTTCCTTTATTCCCCATTGCCTAGGGTGCCCTGCTTACTCTCGGCAGGAGTCTGCAGGCGCACTCTTATAGGCAGTGTCGTGTTTGTACCTTCATCTACCGGCAACACTTCCCTTCCTCTTATCATCTCAACAATACAGAACGACCAGCGCGAGTTGCCTTGAAAAAAACTACATAATGCAGAAAGTATTGAGTCACTGGCACGTAACTATAAGGCTGTTGTTGGACCGAATTCTGGACGCTGCATTTCATTTACGAGGAACGAAGCGTAGCGTGCTTAAAATGCGGAGGCCTCAAAGTCTAACTATCTACGCAGTGGAACTGAAAGCTGCAGACTGAATTTCAATATGGGTGAGCCGTATGGCTTGTTTGAGAGGTAAAAACTTCGTTTGGAAGGACGCAGCGTGACAGAAATAGCCGAAGGACGGAGTAAAATCCAGGTTCTTTGCGATGTTGAAGAAACCAACTATCACCACTCGGCGCCCGAGACGCACCACCCGAGGTGGTATAGCTAAGTGGGAGAAGAAAACGTGCTGCCGCTATTCCAATAGCGGCGATTGACTTGCTGGTTTGAAGATGAAGCAGAAACGCTTGAGAAGATATATAGGCTGACGAAAACCTTTCTTTATAGACTGTACAAATTTTACAAAGTTACGAACATTAGAGTTGTAAAAAAAACAGAAAAAAAAAACATTTGGAAATGAACCGACTTTTGTAGGGCGACCCTACGGGATTCGGCAGAGCCGACGGTGCTTAACACCTCACGCCCGGTTCAGAACACTTGGCGGAACGTCGGGGCCTCTTCTTATCCCACCCTTACGCAACTCTCAGCGAATCGTGGCCTGTCTGTCCTCTCATAGGACAGTACGCATGGTCGATCGAGAACTTGCCACAAGGACGCCACCTTCGTGCACATGAAGGGTTCATGCCCTTCGCCTCAAATAACACAACGACCAAAATGCAAATAAAACACAACTAGAAAAAGTCATAGAGACGTGGGCAAGCTCCGTGGTGCGCAATTATCTTGGCAGAGCAACACGTACTGGGTATTGCGGCCATAGGATGACTTCCCTGTAACACGTCAACTTCTTGACAACGGGGCAATAATCCGTTTGTCCCATGTGTGCTGTAAGAAAAACCGCTCGCTGACCGCCCGTGGTTGCACTTACGAGCTCATTTGCGCGGGAGCATTCGAAGACATGCCCATTCTACAATAGACAACCCAGGCACCGACTTGTCGCGAGCCCGCCCGCTTCCGAGAGCTACCCCACCGGACTGGAACGAAAGGTTCACGGCAATCACTGCGGTTTCGCAATGCGCGCCACCGATTTTGCAGGCGTGCAAACAGTACACCGCCGTGCCATAAGCCGAACCGATGCGAGGAGTTGCCGTGGTGCGCTGGGTCTCGGAAAGGGGCATTGATGCGTCGGCTGTCAGTGCCATGAAGCAATTAAGGGGCCGTCACAATGACGTTTCTAATCCCTGCTTACAAGGTGTGTGTCAATTTTTTTCCCTGAGTTAACAGGAGCTTCCAACGCTCAGCCGCTTCTGGTGCTGCAGGACTATACGCGGGGTACCATGCTGGCACCGGCCCACCGTGGTGGTCTAGTGGCTAAGGTACTAGGCTGCTGACCCGCAGGTCGCGGCATCGAATCCTGGCAGCGACGGCTGCATTTTAGATGGAGGCGGAAATGTTGTAGGCCCGTGTGCTCAGATTTGGGTGCACGTTAAAGAATCCCGGGTGGTCGAAATTTCCGGAGCCCTCCACTACGGCGTCTCTCATGAACATATGGTGCTTTTGGGACGTTAAACCCCACATATCAATCAAATCGTACCATGCTGGCACCAGACTGTCTCTGCGTTCGACACTCGCTCGCTGGATTTCGTGCCGACCGGTTGTGCCCCCGCGATCTCCGACGACCGCGTAGCTCTGGCCGACTGGCTCGCCCTACGCCATCTCCTGACGCCGACAAGAGCTCTCGCTGAGTGGTGCCCCATCCTCGGATACCTGTGACCGTGTCCATCCTTCATATCTCCTCCTTACTTCCGTATGCGGCTGTCCCTGTGCCTCTCTCTCTTCCTGCTCCCCTCTCTATCTCTATACCTTTAACTCCTCCCTATCCGTTTGTAATCTCTCCTTACCCCCCTCCCCTGAGCAGAACTGTGGAGGTGCCCTCCATTGAGATAGAGGCAGTTGCAGAACTGCGCCTATTTCTTTCTTTTCCCCCTTCAAAAGTCACTTAAATGTATCTGCTTTCATAGCTAATCTGGTCGGGCAAGCTTCGACCGAGTGAAACTAAAGCAATGCTGACTGCGAGCGGCTACATGCATCCCCAAGCTTACGACACAAAGCAATTAAAAGCAAACTAAAATTGCCGCGCAACCAATTCTTGCCGCCGTTCTACAAACGGAATCATCAATCGGAGAGATCTATAGCACTATATGAGCTTTAGAACAGGTTAATTTGAAGTAACAGGTACTGCAAGTAAACATCGTTTGGGACAACTAACGAAAACAAAAACTTGAAGAACAATTGAGCTTCACCTTTAAGACGTGATAGCGCAATCCGGCCCCGTTCGCATCGCCTTCGAATGTGTAGCCTAGCTTCAGTTCTCGATAAGGAAACAAATGATTGTGCGCGAAGCATTGGACGTTTCAATATACCCCAAAATGCCATTTAAAGTACAGTTGCTACGCGTCACTTACGCCAAAATTATTCCTTTTACGAATCAACTAAGGGCCCACCACACGTCCATAAGGCAACACGACAAACTAGCCAGCTGTTCACTTTGTTGATGCTTTTGATGTTGACGGTTATTAAATACATCTGAGTGCTGTGTAATGGGTGCGTGTTATAAGCACCCACCGATTGCGCAATTTACATGTTTTGACGCCTGGAACGATTCCACGCTTCCACCACGCAATCCTTCTGCAGTACGGCAACCACCTGTTTTTTTTTCATTGTTTCCTCTTCCAACACGCGAGCCCCGCAGGTCGAATTTTAAATGGCGCATATTTTAGTGCACTTGATAATCTAACAGAGATGACGCTACTTCGTTTGGGCTTTATTGTGACATGTTTCGTTCGCTTCCTTCCAGCTGCCATCGTCCACAAGGCACGCTAGACGGTGGACCCGAAATATTTTTATGGATGTACAAGTATGTGCTGTTGCTACAATGCTGATAGTGCAGGAAAGTATGTTGTATGAGTAGTTAACGCTAAGAACAGCAGAAATGATGAGCTGTGCTTTCACTGAAGGTGACCAGCAGACCCTTACTGCATGGTGGTCAGCTCAGGTGACCACCTTGTATCATTGTAACTAAAATTACCATTTTTTTTCATGCTAGGAAATAATTTTTTTTGCAAAAGAGTTCACCATTTCTTCCATAAAAGTTTCCGCCAAAAACGGAGTTCTGTACATGAAAAAGTTAAGGAGACTCCTTTCAGAACATGAAATTCATACGTTTTTTTTTTCGAAACAGTTTCACGTCGTGTATATATGAAAACATCATTCGTAATAAATACCGTGCAAGAAAAAAAAATAAACACGCCTCTGTGGTAGAACCTCTGCCTGCTACACGGTCGGTCTTGGTTCGATTCTCGTATGAGCGGAAGTTTTTATTGTGCGTTTTATTTGCGCCTCTTTCAATTTTTGGGCAACAGAGACGACGATCTTGCGCTCACAACCAACGACACCGATACCAACGCCACCACCGGAATTTCCGTCCGCTTCGGTGGAACAGTGGCTATACAGTGATGGGCTGCTGATCCAAAGGTCGTAGGTTTGATGCCGGCACCGACGGTCGCATTTAGATGGAGGCAAAAATTCTGTAGGCTCATGTGCTCAGATTTCGGTGCACCTTCAAGAACCGAACCCGAGGTCGTCGAAGTTTCTGGAGTCCTCCACTGCGGAGTCTCTCATAGTCATATGGTGGTTTTGGGACGTTAAACCCCACATGTCAATCACTTCGTGGAGGCGAAATGGTAGAGGCCTGTGTACTGAGTGATGTCAGTGCACATTCAGGAACACCAGATGGTCAAGATTTCCGGTGCCCTTCACTAGAGTGTCTGTCATAACTATAGGGTGGTTTTGGGACGCAAAACCTCAGATATTATTTTATTATTATTGCACCAGAATTTCTCCGAAACGAGCTGTTTGATGCTATCACGTCTAAGAAGAATCTGGCCATGAAGTGTACGTCGGTTTGCTGGCCATTACCACTGCGCCCTGTTATTTCTGTTACCATGCAGCCTAGCACTTTGCATAGTCTATGGCTCTAGATAGTCCACTCGCACGAACAGTAGCTACGATTCTCGGTGCTGAGGCTTATCAAGATTGATGCACTGAGATGTTACATTGTAATGACGTCGTTGCGACTCGCCACTGATTGTGTTGGAATACCAAGTAACTAACTGGAACGGGACGTGAAACTGGGTGAGTTGATTGGTGTTGATTGTAAGAGACGTGGTAAGTTGGACGGTAGCATAACGCAGATGAGTACACAGGACAGGCGTTGCAATCGTTGTGGTAGTATAAAATTGAAATGGAAATGGATTTGCAGATAATGACCCGTTTTCACAAGAAGTCATGAGAAGATATTGTACCTTTAGGATTGCGCGCACGGATGAATACGAGTAAGTTCAGCGTATTGGGGACAATAAATTGAAGATATATATAAACGCATTTCGTTCGAGGTAAAAGGTACTTTGCCGTCACTGGTTTATTAAAAGCAATGCTTCAGTGCATGACATGAGATGACAAGAACTTTATTGAATAGCTCTGAGGAAGATGATGAATGTAGCCCTAGGGCTCCCCATCAAGTTGATGGTTCCACCCAGGACGAAACCGGGGGGCGGTGACTCTCAGCGACGGCCCGGACACTCTGGACCGCCTGTAGTTGAAGAGTGATGTCCAAAATGCGAAGAGCTTCGTCTCACTTTATCTGATTGTGCAGACAGGAGCCCACGCGGAATGGACAAAGCCAGAGCATATGATCCAATGAGCAGCACTCGAGCCCGCATTTAGAGCAGGACTGCGGAAAGCCAGGATCAATACAATTAAGTGTTCTCGTGTTGGGATACGTTCGCGTCGGCAATAACCTGAACGTGACCGACTGTGCCTTATTCAACTTTGGGCTAGATGGAGGAAAGGTCGTCCTGCTTAATCTGAAATGCGAGGTAATCTTGTGGAACGTGGATAACGGATAGAGCCGTTTTTTAGTGTGCGCTGCGGTAGTTTAGGGGTTACGATGCTAGGCTGCTGGCCCGAAGGTGTTGGGTTCAGTCACGGCCAACAACAACAACAACAACAACAACAACAACAACAACAACAACAACAACAACAACAACAACAACAACAACAACAACAACAACAACAACAACAACAACAACAACAACAACAACAACAACAACAACAACAGCAACAACAATAATAATAATAATAATAATAATAATAATAATAATAATTCCAAGGTCATTTGGTTCTCAAGAAATCAATTATGAATGTTTTATTATTATTCTTTGCACGAGCCCACTTAAAAAAAAACAACGAAGCAAGTCCCAAGTCACCTGTTATGATCACCCAAGATAGAAGCATATTCGAAATGACAATATTTCGGCTGCTCTGCCGTTGCAGGCTGATTTCAAGGTGGCAGTATATGTAGCAGTGTCGCTTACTTGCGAGAATCTCGGCCGACGTTCAATAAAAAAAAAAACCGCAATTCTAGCAAAGGTTGCCGCATCCAGTGCTCGTTTGATATCGATTTCGCAAAGGGAAACACAGAAATATTGGATTATAGATCGATCGTCGTTCAGCACAAGGACTGCTGGCTTAACCGAGTCATTTATCTGGGGGGTTTATCGACCGGGTGATTTACATTAGGTGAAAAGCAAAGAAGCTTATAGTAAGGTACCACTATCATCTGTTACCACCGAGGGAAGCTTACAAAAGGTAACAATTGTACAAAAGTTGTACCTTGAATAAAAACACACAGCCGATAGAGATACGGAGACCATGCACACCATATTTTCGCATCTTTTTGTCAGTACATATTGTTTTTTTTTCCTGTATGTGTAATACTGACCAGTGCTGAACAAACACTCCTCTACACTAATGACTTTTCGGGGCCTTGAGTCAATGTTTACGATAAATGCGAACGTAGAAAGAAATTACAATAACGGGTACACTGCCAGATCGACGCAGGATTCTAATCAATCTCTGCAAGCAAAACACTTTTGCTTATTTAAGACGGGTACATTGTGCAGCCTCACGTTGGAGGTCTTGTTCTTGTTTCGTCGCATATCACTGAAACGAGGCGCTATTTCAACCCTTTTCCGGTAGCATCACCGATTACCTCCTTTGG
Organism: Rhipicephalus microplus; assembly: GCF_043290135.1. Classification (NCBI taxonomy): domain Eukaryota; kingdom Metazoa; phylum Arthropoda; class Arachnida; order Ixodida; family Ixodidae; genus Rhipicephalus; species Rhipicephalus microplus. The sequence continues at coordinate 281,593,980 of NC_134700.1, read as the reverse complement.
TTCTCAATATCGGAACTCGAAATGGCAAATGCCTCCAAGAGAATGTGAATGGATAGCTCTGTGTATACAATAGGCAAAAGCGCTATGAATGCGCACAATGGTTTGGACACAGACAAGACAGCAAAAAAAAAAAAAAAGAGAGAGAGAGGGCCGGCCTCCTGTTTTCTGTGTGCCTAAGCCTATAATGTGTTGGTGGTCGAAATATGCCGAACCATGCTACAGTCAATACAGCTACGTGGATGGGCTCAATAGATCGTCTTTAGATAGATCGGTGCTCCCATTAACCTTTCCGCCATGCATTAAGATCATTTTCAGCACAGCGGAAGACCATTATTAGCCTATTTATTCATCACGTGACGCATCATCGCGTTTCCGCGCCATGCCTTCAATTAAGCAGCCTCAAATGACTCGTAGCCGTTGATGTGTGGTGACTAATTTGTACCTGCACAGTGCAGAGGGATTTTAGTGCATTCGTTACAGGTGTTTTCAGTATGGCTGGCACAAACAGCAGCTGCGTGAGAAGGCCTTCTTGATGACTACTATTTTTAGGCTTATGCCTCGTAAACAAGAACTTTTTTCTTATTCCAAGGGGCCACCATAGCAGGCAGCACCCGTGAAACGAACAGCTGGATTATTCCGCTTGACTGTAAAGGCCAGACTTTCGTGGCGATACTAGGTTTTCGTGAATACCCTTTCTAAAGTAGAACTAGCTCCAGGAGCAGCTAACGCACGTTAGCGTTGTTGTTTACGAAGCCTACTTCGGAGCCCGTTTCACTGGTTATCATAACGATGCAGACCAGCTGGCGAGCTATTTGAAACCTCGTGACACGTACGTCGTTAAAATTTATAATGTGCTTGTAAAATGCACATAAAGTTGTTGGATAGAGAAAGAAATAGGGAAAAGAGAAGGGGTAAATCTCTCTATTCTTCCATGTTTTATTTCAATGGGGGCCCATGACACATTTTGAATAATGTTCTATTTTCTCTTTTTTTAGCTAGATGCCTAGGTCTTGTTCGTAGCTGTACGTGGTGGGGCACATATTAGTGACGTTAAGCACAGAGCTGAACATTAACCATAATTAACGAGTGATAAAGAATTAAATATATTGTCATGGGGTGTCCCAACCTTTCTTGTTGTTCATCATGGTTCGTAACGATGATATCCCCGTTGTAAAATGATGAGTTCTATTCGTGACCTCTTTTCTATAGGCCTCTCCAACGACGACAAGAAAAAAGAAACAGTACATAGACCAAGCCATGCGAAAAACAACTTTTCCGATAAGCGAACTGATCTCCGTCACTGTTGTCGAGTTTTTTCCCCTTTTTTTTGTGTTCGTATTATGTCTGGCCGGGCGCTTCACTCACTGAAGCACCAACGTCTGAGTGCTGCCAAAATACCCAACCAAGCAACAAACGTCTTCACAGACACAGCAAGCCGTATTCACAGGAAGTCGCATTCACATACACAGGAAGCGAGGCTCTGTATACGCAGTTGAAGATCGAAACAAAAGATGGGGACAAATTCGACATAGACGCACTTGGGTTGGCCGCGGCCACGCGAGCCCAGCTGCGGCAGTCTCGAAGGAGCGCAGACTCGCTCATCTCTGAGGCCGGAATTTGCTGTCGGAAACACTAATAGAGTGGGCGCGAAACCGAGCGACCCAGATCCAGTTTTCTATCTCTTGTTGCTTTTGCATTGTTCAACCAACTTTGTCGAAAAGCAAGGCTTGCCCCGACCACCAGCATCACCAATGCGCACTGCCATGCAGATAGTGAGATATTTCTTTCTTTCTTTCTTTCTTTCTTTCTTTCTTTCTTTCTTTCTTTCTTTCTTTCTTTCTTTCTTTCTTTCTTTCTTTCTTTCTTTCTTTCTTTCTTTCTTTCTTTCTTTCTTTCTTTCTTTCTTTCTTTTCTTTCTTTCTTTCTTTCTTTCTTTCTTTTGTTTACTCATTTCGCTGCTTTAGCTCCCGCCGCGTGAGAAAACGAGTTTGACTGAGTGGGTGTTTGTGGCGTTGCATATGAGATCTCGTCTCCGTTCCCTCGTGGCACTGCTGATGGACAACAACAACGAAAAAAAGAGTCGCGCACTTCCTACTAGACTTCGTCTTCAGAGCAGTATTGGTCATAGTAGTAGCAGTAGCGGTAATAGGGCCAGGGCAGACCCTGAACACAACAATGGCGTTTCAAGCGTTCAGGGCGTCATCGCCCAGTGCGTTTTCCCCAAACTTCCTTCCTTGCCGGTGTCTTAGCGACTCTTCCGAGGTCACTTCTCGCCGCCGTGCGAAGAATGTAATCAGTCCGGACGGTGGCTCCTGCTGTTTATGCTGCTGCTGCTACTCCTTCTGCTGTCCTTGTTCGACTCTCGTTTAATGGCAGGTCGCTGGAGTGGGTCAAGCTTCGTTCGCAGAGTCTGGGAGTGCTGGCTGGGAAGCCTGGCAGGGTCATTTCTTTTCATTATAGACGGTGACAGCTCGGAAGGCGACTGCAAACTTTTCTCTTTCTCTGCCTTTCTTGATTGTCTTGTACTTTGCTCCATCTTACGCTTACACAATGTCTGATTACTCGAGTTTGTACACATACAACGTATAAAAAAGCGATAGCTGCGATGCATCTTGTGTCTTACTGTTGTGCTCCACACCTCTCGTTTACGTTTGTATGGTCCGATAACACGTGGAGTCCGTCGCAAATTCAGCAAACCGAGAGCTGTTTTTGGTACTGCTTCAGGTCTAAAAAAAAAACTGCGTCTAGTTTGATAGCGACCTTCACGAATCCGGTGTTTACAATGATGGCTGGCTGGTGATTAAGTAAATCAGCAGTAACTATACCGAACTGTTTGACTTCTGTATTGTCTTTAAGGTGCAGTAGCGTCTCTTAGACACGTCCGTCATAAAGGTTAGGATAGCTTTAAGGCCGGCGAAACTGTTGTGTCTTTATGTTTTGATTGATATGTGGGGTTTAACGTCCCAAAACCACCATATGATTATGAGAGACGCCGTAGTGGAGGGCTCCGGGAATTTCGACCACCTGGGGTTCTTTAACGTGCACCCAAATCTGAGCACACGGGCCTACAACATTTTCGCCTCCATCGGAAATGCAGCCCCCGCAGCCGAGATTCGATCCAGCGACCTGCGGGTCAGCAGCCGAGTACCTTAGCCACTAGACCACCGCGGCGGGGCTTGTGTCTTTATGTGTGCGACCTTGGTAAAACCCTTAATTTCTGCGACAAACAACAACAACAACAACAACAACAACAACAACAACAACAACAACAACAACAACAACAACAACAACAACAACAACAACAACAACAACAACAACAACAACTACAACAACAACAACAACAACAACAACAACCACGACGACGACGATGAACAACAAAAAAGAAAATGTCTCAGTGGTCGTACTAGGGCTGGGTTGCGAGATTAACTTCAGTACGTCATTACATGGCGTAAATCAAGCCGTTTGCTGCATATGGACCAATTTTATACGCAACGGCAATTACTTTCATCATAAGAGAAACAAAACCAGGTGATTCATAGGGTGTTGTTGTTTCTTGTTTTAATAATCCGTGTATTACCTTGCAGCGCATCGCAAGCATGACGGCGTACCAACTAGCCCCTGTTGCCACCTTATTGCTTTTTTTGTTTTTGTACTTTCTGAACACTTTCAATAAACACAATCTGAGGCTTCACAGATGCTTAAAAATATGTCACGAAGGCACGTATTTGTGACGTGAGCTCTTTGAACACTGGCTACCACGCAGAACCAAGATTTTAGACAAGTCACTAGATGGGTTACCAGCGTTTGAACATTTCTGCAATTCGTCATGAGACCATACGTTTGATATCTGCAACCGAAAAATAGCTATGGTTGTGTCATGACCAAACTAAAAATAAAGACATGAATAGTATGACGATAACATCAAAAGCCCGATAACAAGCTCTAGCTGTGTGCTCTCATTTAGTCTTACCTCCTCCAAAGCACAAGATCTTTCGATAAAATAAAAGCTCTAAAATATTCCATGTGGTTCGTCGCGTGTCTAAACATACCTGGTGTTATAAATAAAAAAAATGCTCGCTGGGAACGGAGGTTACTAAAAAAAGAAACAAGGAAATACAAGAAATGGCGTATCCTGTTTCATCTTATCTCCATACATAGAGCCGCGCAGAGTTTTTCTCTTTGACGAAAAATCTGGTTAGCGTCACCCATCGTAAGAAGTTTCTTTTAGACTTTGAATCAATGAAGAAGATAGAATGAGGTCCACAAATCTCCGCCGTTCCTGAGTTCGCCCACTTCAATGTTACGCTTTGTTTTGTTACCATCGTGATTAATATTCTTTCCACTGCTACTCCAACGCACGTCTTCCCTGTTTCCATTTTTCTGTGTACAGCCTGAGCTGAAAATATAATGTCATTTCGGTTTTTAACTTCCGCACGCGGAACATACTCGCCTGAGCTTCTTTCAAGAGCTTTCCAGCCATCTGAATATACGTTGGCTAGGAATCACGGTCCCTTTCTTGCTTTTAGAAATATCACGGTCCCTTTCTTGCTTTTAGAAATACGCTTTGTTGCAGTTTATATCACCTCTTATTTTACAGCATAATGAAAAAAAAAACAGTCAATGATCAATGTCCTTATCGTCTTGTTAAGTCGGGACCACAGACTTCTCTGGTAGATGATTCACCATGAATATGAGGTACACTGCTATATTACTAGGAGAAGGGACATTCGGCTACCGCATAGAGTTTCTTAATATACACTAGAAGGAACTCTGGTGCTAGTGTCTATGGGAACTGCAACACACGGCGCTTCAGCGATCGTGGGAATGATGGGTAGTACACACATTTGTCTAATTTTCGTACTTCTGGCCTGCTTCTGGCTCCGTGTGTGTTCGTGTGGCTTGGAACTGTTTTCTTACGAAACATGTATTGGCAAATGTTCAGCAGTTGCGCTTCATCATCTTATTATTTTAAACTTACCATTCCAAATCAGAACACGGAATTCAAAAGAGTTGAATTTTTCTTTCAAACCGAAACCAAAACACAGAAATAAACGAAGCCGCAAGTACGACTCGCCGCCCGCAAGTACGAAGACTAGGCAAATGTGTGTACTACCCATCATTTCCATGGTCGCTGAACAATCGCGGCGCCAGAATCCCCTCTAGTTAATTTTAGGAAACTCTATGGGCTACCGTTCTAACGACCTATATATATGTTTAGATTGGCAACGAAGATGTAGGTTAGGTTTTACGTGTGCTACCAGTTGACGCGAGACACGCAAAACGCGCATAAACTCGGCACTAGTATTACAGACTGAAGTCCTTAATCTGTGTCAATCTTGTGATGTATTTTCGTCGGGATCATGCTCCGCTATCGCTCCCCTTTTGAGAACGTTAAGTTTCCACCTGTTTTCCGGCAGCACGAAGCAGTAAGGAGGCGGTGGGGGAGAGGACAGAGCTGGCGCATTCAGGGATGTCTCAACTTGGAGGCATCCAAGAAAAATCGTCGACACAAAAGAGGTCTGCCCCACGCATCAGGATGGAAACGATTGCTAGTGGCGTCCGGTGGGCAAGCTATGTGGGACAGAAAAGTGCCGACCTGTGTTTGAGCGCGAGCGATGACGAGGGCCACGTTCGACCTATTTCTCGTTCTCTACACAAGAAGAAAACAAAGCGTTCAATCAGGACGAATACGTAACAGACTAAAGCCTTAGGATGACCTAGAAACTGGCTAGGTCACGATTGGTCTCGGAATAAGTATAATTTGATGAAAAGAAAAAACAACTACCGTTATTCTTTCGAAATAGTGATTATGAAGTTAGATGCCTTACAAAAGTTGAGAACAGCCGAAAAAGTTTTCTTGGAATCGGTAATTTGATGTAAAACATTGTTGCTTTTAAAAAAAAAACAGCACACAATCCCAATCTGATAACGTAATAACATTGCAACGTGTTATAAAAACGAAAAAGAAACATAGGGAGAGCAGGTCGCATAATTGTATAATCTAAACAACTAAATAACAGCCTGTTAGTTCGATTTCAGCGTGTAAGCAAATATAATGTGTACAATTACTCTGGATATTATATTTTTTACCACTTTCAATGGTTCAGATATATTTTTTTCTTTCGAAGAGTTATTATGACCTGTAAAAATAGTTTTGTAAATAAAAGGTCACCTGCGGTAACTCATACGCTCCAAAACTCACCGGAAATAGGATTTTGGTGATAACACAATTTTTTTTCTTGTTTGATAAACTGTAGATGAAGACATGACGCAGACAATATAAAGATTTCAGAAGTAAACTAAGTGGGAATGAATGTAGCAGCGGACTGTGGATGTAGCTAACACATAATGCAGCTCCGGTAGCGAATATGTATTCTTCGAGCGCATTTGGTGCTTTCAATTTCATTGAGCATTTGGGTAATATGGCCTGGCAATATTTTTATTTAAGAACATTGCTATTACATTGTGGGGCATGTAGTTTAATAAGCAAGAATGAAACCATTGTATTTCAGGAAATTGTCTCCTACGTGTGCAATTCCACACTGGTATGATTTTTTTGCACGAGGACACTTTCTGTCACTCCTTGGAGACTTCGTAAGAACATTCTGAAGAACTGTCTAGCGTTCATTGAGTATAGAATGAGCTTTGTGATAACCGGCGAAGTACCTCTGAGCTGGCGTGTGTTCACAACGTCTACTGATATGCGCGCAATGAATAATACAGCATGTGGCACACCGTCACATGACTGAATGAGGACCACAGAGTGTACGAGTAAATCGCCGTTTATTGGCGCTAACATATGCCTCTATGAATCGCGGAAATTTTGCACTGATAGCTTTGGTATAATTTTCTTGATATTTGTTCCTACTGAAATAGTAATTACACATGTGTTCAAGTTCACTTTGCGTCATCGCTGTCACTGTTTTCATGATGTCATGGCATCGCTGCGCCTACACGGCCTGCATATGCAGGGCTAGAGTTTAAATAATCATAAACCAGGGAAAAATAACTGCAGTCTAAGAATTGCCCATACGCCCCTTCTAACTGGATGGTTAGACTTTTTATAACAAAAATATTAGGGGACCCTTAAACTTAGCTTTTAAGAGTTGAACGTGATAGCGTCATCTTGCCTTAAGTGCGTAGTTCAAGCACTTAGTGCGTGAAATCTGTTCGAACTTGTCTTGCATCTATTACATGGCCTTAAGGGGATACGTGCAGCAACGTGTGTGCTTCTTCGTTGTAGTGGACCACCGGCCTTAACCGGTGCAGTCATCATGATAATCCCATGATATGACGCCCGATGATAATGTACGTTTGTACCACGCAAGAATAGTGCAATATTTCCTGTTGTAGTGCGAAGCATGTATACAGGACGTACGTGTTTGTAAAGCATGAAAGTTATCTTCACTGCATTTCCATGAAGAGGAAGTTGTTTTCACTACATTCTCAAGTCTTTGTCACAAATAAAGTCTTGTCCTTCTCCCTCTAAAAGAAAACGCGTGGCTCTGCGGTAGAACACTCGCTTGCCACAAAAACGACCCGGGTTCGAACCCCACTCACACCCACAATTATTTATTAGTTACATTATTTGCATCTCTATTCGGTTTTCGGTCATGCACAACATGATTTTTCAGTCACAACCAATGAAGCCGGCACTGGAATTTCTGCGAAGTGAGCTCATTAACGCTATCACTTTGATTAACTGAGAGGCAACAATCGCAGTATAAGAATTAGGTCACAGAAGACAAGAAACCACTCGAATCACAGGACAAGACGAACCAAGCGATGTCCCTGTCTTACCTGCGTTGTGGTTCGCGCTGTCTGTCGTTTTCTATGAACATGTACCAAACAAGTCAAATAAGCATACTAGCACTAAGAACTTGCGTTGATATTTCTTCTTTTGGTGTCCCGACCCTAAGAGTCATTGTACGCCAGGATATATTTGCTTTATAAAGTCGTTTTAAGCTTTAACTCTTATAGAACACGGACATGTTTCGTACGAGCTGCATGCCATATTATAAGTCGATGAAGACTAACCTTTTTGCAAACGTACGTTCGGTCTTGAGTGATGCCATAGATCTGACCTCGTAAAACAAACTATAAGCGACAAAGTCCCAGAATGGTAGCGACCGGAACGCGAACATTGAATAATTCCTACGAGCCTCATTCATTGCTCTGGTGTCCATCCTGCCCCCCCCCCCCCCCCCGCCACCCCCATGTGCCACAGTAGTATAAATATACTTGAATAGGCGCTGCCGTTCAATAGCGTCACAGCTGGGAGTTCTAATCTGGTTTGGTTGTTCGGCACGATCGAATTTAATTCCACAGTCGAGTGGAGATTGGATCGAGATGGTGCGACAAAGAGGAGGAGAGCCAGGTCCGGCACGAGCAGGCCCTTCAAAGTGACATTAATGATCGTCGGACGCATTGTCTGGACTTCCGAAATCGCTAATTTCCTGCAACTCGGGTACGCTCCGCCTACACTTTCACGTCACAGGATGCAGGCAAGGACGCTCACTGGTTTGCTCATGCTTGAACTTGTCTAGCTGAAATGAATGCTGCGAATGTATTGTTTGTTATTTTCAGTATTTTTGTTATATTGATCAAAGAAACTCCTGAAGGAGAAAACGAACTCTGCTCGTTTTTGCGACGCAGTTCGTTCATAGTTGAACACAAGTGACACGGTTACTTAGCTACATAAATTCATGCAGGTGGCCGGTTCTGTATTAGAAAATCAATGGGCTAGACGAAATGACCTTCACGAACCAGCTGTAGGGCAAACACGAGGGTTAAAACAGTCGAGGGTGGGGTACATGGCCATGGACAGTTACGGGGCGGAGACCTGATATGCTACGCATGTCAGATCGAGTCTTCAGCAGCCGCCCTCCGCTCATAATGGGCAAGCGGCCGCCAGGAAATGGTTTTGAAGGACACACAGTAACGTCAGTAACGACTTAACCGTATGCGTCGTCATATAAGCACGTTTCGCCGCAGAACACATAAGTGAAGCAGAAAAGGAAGAAAAAAGGCACGTCCAGGAAAGGTCGATATTGCTACTCCACACAAAGGAGATCACGGTACGAATAGAAAGAAGATAGCAGGAAGAAAAAAGGCTCTACGACAGATATGTCGAGAGCTCTTGCGTAGAACTAATCAGCGCAGTTAAAGGTACGGCGATAATTGATGTCTGTAAACACCAACGCAATGTCACATCGACAGTTTAGTACAGGGCTACTTTAGACTCTGCATGAAACGGCGAAGAGGCGAGTATAAGGGTTGGCGAGCGAGAGTGCAGCCAGAAAGAGTAACAACACAAGAGAGACGATAAAAATGTGAGCTTTCTAGGTTTGTCTGCGGGGGGTTTGCCCGCAAAACCAATTTGGACCGAAACCACGTGCGTCTGAAACTTCCGGCCCGGAAGGCATGGATTCTTTCCTTCTTTTTATTGCCCTTTTTTTTTTGAGGTGAGCATAGCGGGCGGAGAAAAATGGCGAGTATGACGGGAAAAGAGGGTGTGTTTTACGGGAAGCGGAATGAAAGAAAGCTATATTAGGAATTGGTGGGAGTAGCTAGCGACACTGCCTACCAGGTAGTGACAGCCGAACACGTCAGAAGAAGCACCAACGTACGTGACGCATCAAGTAATCATCTCTCTGTTCAGCCCTAGCACATGGGTGGATGCTTCACGTATACATAACATGACTGCTATCTCAACCAGTTTGTTATTATATGTCACTTGGTAAGGCACTTATATAGCAGCAAAGAAAAAAAAACTGTTTGCTGTACAGGAGCAGAGATACAGCGTTTCATTTCTGTTTGCGTGAGTGGAGACGTGTATCATTACAATAAGTGCATTTGAGCATGACGATAGTTATAGCGCGAGAACAAAACGACGACACAGAGACAAGAAGGACACGAAAGACACGAGCGCTAGTGTCTTTCGTGTCCTTCTTGTCTCTGTGTCGTCGTTTTGTTCTCGCGCTATAACTATCGTCATGCCATACCAACTAGCCCAAGCTGCCACACTTCTAAGTTGCATTTCAGCGTCGCGCTCACGTACGGTTACACCACGTGAAGCCTTAGCTTCCCCTTTCCTGTAGTGTGCGCGTTGTGTGCGCGTTATGTGCTCTATTGTGCACTGATATGCTGCACAAAAGCTCAATGACCAGTCATTGGTGTGTGTAGAACTGACGCAGAATAAATTTACTTTGCTTTTTACTTAATATTTTTGTAGTTTTGTGGCAGCCAACTGGTGGAAGCGTGTCACAAGTAGCCAGTACCCGTCTGGACAAACTTTATGACGTGTTTAGAAATGATTTGGGTATAAAGCGCTATCCGAACAGTTGATGATGATTGATGTGTGGGGTTCAACGTACCGAAACCATCATATAATTATGAGAGACGCCGTAGTGGAGGAGCTCCGGAAAGTAAGACCACCTGTGGTTCTTCAACGTGCACCCAAATCTAAGCACATGAACCTACAGTATCCTAACAGGAGGTGTTCATCAGCAATATTATTAACTGATCAGTTTTTTACTCCCGAAATTATGATATGTTTATAAGAGATAATTTAGGTGGAAGGTTCTTTAAATTTATATCTCCTGGGATTAACACTAGGTTTACCAGTTAAATAGGGGCAAAATATCATGTACAAACCATTCTAAGAATATGAGCCAGTAGTCACTGTGCTTTAGCTACGCTAGGAGCTTTTGAAGAAAAGTCGTTGCCCTTATTGGTTTAGGCAGGTCGGAGCTGGTGTGATTCTTTGTTTTTTGTGTTTGTTTTATTCTCAGTACACTGCCACTGTCTCGTGGAGATCTTTTGAGCGACGAGCACGTGGTTGCCATTAAATGCCAGAAAGTACACTAAGTCGGAACATTTTGGCAAAGTCTTCTTTATGCGTCAATTCGCCGAAGACGTCAAGTACTTAATGCATTCTTGATTCTTATGTGCGAAGACCATAATATAATCAAAGACACCATAGTTGAGGCACTCGAAAGGACTTTTGGCGAATGGGAGTGCCCTACAGGGCACCAAGGTCTAAGCCCCCTGGGTTACTCGTGTTTCGCGGCTGGGGATCGAGCCTACGCCCATGAGCACACATGGCCCGCGGTAATAACACGGCGGGTCTGAAGTGGCTTCGAGCCACCTAATTATCTAATATGAAGTCAGAAGTAAATGAAAGGAAAAGCTAGTCTCAACATCTACCAGTAAAGACACTGGTTTGGTTTTTATACCGTGATTCTAGCTCTCCAGCACATCTTACATCTTTGAAATGAGCGACATCACGATCACATGACCATTAGAAAAGCTGACGCAGTTGGCTTGGGTAACGAGTACAGTTCAGCCGTCCTTTCGATGTTGTTCTGTGGGCATAGTACAGAATATATACCCGAAAATAGTTGTTTAAGTGATGTACTTAGCCAAGGTGGCCGCTTTTTTACCTTTAAAGACTAAGTATGTCCACCATTCCTTGAGAAAACAGTCTATATGACGAGATGCAAATGCAGGTAATAATCCAAAAGTTTTACTTGCATTCTTGATTACTACTTGTGGAAAGCACAACCATAATATCTCGTACGTCGAAGTGGAATACTCAGAAATAGTTTTCAGTGAGGGGAGCTTTTGAACGCACCACATATTATGCGAACGTTTTCGTTTTTTGCCCATATTCGAGTCGTATCGTGAGAAATGTATTAAACATGTCACCAATATTCCAGCCCACCAAATAATGTCGTTGTGTGCAGGCTTTGCGAAGTCGTCAGCTATAGCGGATAAAAAAGATAATCAGTCACACGTATAGGCAAATCGCCCGTCATCTGTGCGAAGGTCAGGATCATGGTAGCTCAACTGCGACTCAGCACCATGATATTTGCAAATGTCTTATCGTTTAACGACCCGTCTTCGGTCCGCTGCGGGTGCGGGTGTGAATGTGTACACGTCTTACTGACGTGTTCTAGACGGTGTCCCATTTCAACCATGTGTGTCAGCTGGTTGTTTTACATTGATCACCGTTTGAAAGTGGAACTACCAGGTACGAGAAAGGTAAGAAACGTAGAAGTACACAGTTGTTCAGGGAGGTGACTGTTGATTGTAATACTTCTTTATTTGTTGGAAGAAACGCCGAACCTTCAGCTAGCAATTGCAATTCACGTGCACAGAAGTATTAAGTAATGACGTCGATAACGCCTTGCTTAGGCGCATATAAATTACGCACCTCTTACCGGGTGAATGATAGTGAAGCCCAGGGTACTTGACGCATGTCTCTAATACGACTTGAAGGCAAAAGCCTTCTTTTTCTTCTCATACACGAGACACACGGGTGCTTGAAAAGTCTTTTACGTAAGCGGTCTTTTACGTAGCTGAAACACTTCTTAACGAAAAGGTGTTCCGACGCAGACACACGGCATCAACGGTCTCCTTTTAGTGTTACCGTTCGAAGACACCACCGAAAACGTAGCGCTAGCAGTATAAAGAGAAGCAGCGAAAACAAAATTGTGTATCTCGATGTATACAAACTAAAGACCTTTCGCGTTGCTCGTTTCTTCAAATAAACTTAAACATAGCAGATGAAGGAACACAAACTTTAAGGTATGTCGCACCATACTCGGCGACAACTTTTGTTGGCCCTGAAGGGAAAGCTAACGGGGCGGAGCTTCTGCACACGTAGCACTACGCGAAGTCATTCGATTTGGCGCACGTCTTGTAACGCTGTTGAAAGTGACGGGTGCGAGGGATCAGCGTTTCACGTGGAGACGCCGCTTAGCGTTTGAAGTACACGTAAAAGGGCGGGACTTTCGAGTGTTCAAAAACGCGAAGTCGCAGCGTATAAATTGAAAGAAATACGAATATCTTACTGGTTTGAGAAGCATCCTGCCTTAAATAGCTCCACGTGGAAAATGAAGTAGTACCTTTTATATTTCACGTTGAAAATATGGGAGTTATTGTGGAACTACATTCACTGGCGGCAGAATGCACGCGATTTGGCTCATCGCTTCAACGCCAAGAGTAGTTGTCGCCGAGTATAGTTACGGAAGCGTTCGCATGTACAAGTAGGTCTGGCCACACTGGGCTTTTATTTACTATATTTGTATTTCGCTGCTCTCGACACGTTATGGGTGACCATACCGAATAAAATGCGAGAACCACAATCCTCCTCCGACCATTGGAGACGCTGCTCTTTCCGTGCGCCATCGGCTGCTTAGCCCTAAGGTCACTAGATGAAAATTGTTTAATCTAGAGACCTTACTTGGTCCCAGAGGTTGGCGGTTGATTCTAAGACTGCTGTAATGCTTGAAACACACACGCGACTACCGATAACCCTTTTCCCGCTTGTGTGGAAGTGCGCGGAGTGAATCTGAGCGTCACCACGCAATATCCCGATGCGTTCTAGCTGCTCAGGAAAGTAGAAAAGGAAATAACCTTAGAAGAATTCATTACATCTTCTGCGGCGTATAAATTTAATTTTACAAAGAGCCTTGGTGACAAAAGAAAGAAAAAAATGCTACTTTTTTGCCATTTAGAATTTGCTGGTGCCCACTGATTTCGAGATTACTCATTCGGAGCCGTCAAAAAGACCGACAAACTCGGTTTACGAAAAAGACCGCTTCGGAAAAGGAGTTCGCTCTTTGTCGTGTGTCTGCTGTCAAGACCTCCTCCTCGGAAGAAGTCTGTTTGCTTAAAAGCCTTTTGAGTGCCCGTTTGACAGGGGTATCAGTCGATGTATTAATCGTGCCCCGCCCCCCCTCCGAAAGATTTCCGCACCTAACGAGGTTTTGCTCTCCCTCCAAGATCGGAAGCATATCAACCTTTCTGAACCTGACCCAGCTTTGCACTGCCTCTGTGATTGGCTCACGTTTGACCAGGTGATGATGTCATGTGACGACATGGGGACGTCAAGATGACGCCACTGATTAAGGCGATCTATGACATTATTTTGACGTCATATGGCGGCATAACGTGATGACTTCTCGCATCCCTCGTGTTAACTGAAACGCCGCGGGAGACCGGCGCAACTGATGCCAACAATGTGTTTGATACGGTAGGTAAAGCTTTTACCTTAACCAATTGGAACACGCCGTAAAAAATGACGATTCTGTGTACAAGTTTGCGCGGCTCAAAACAAGCTCGATTAAGCTCATTGAGACAATTATTTCGATATCCGCACCAGAGAAGTCATGAAAGACAAAAAAAAAAATGATTCGCTGACATTCATATATGGAATGCCACACTGCTATAAAAAAAAAGACCCTTTCATTGGCAGAAGCAGTAATTGGTGTTACTAAAAACAACAAGAAAACAAACATCAACTGGAGTATTTAATTAAGGCCCTGACTTACCTCCAATCTAGCAGGATGACAGTTATCCTGCCAAACACCGTCCTTGGTAGCAGTGCGCAAAAGCGTGCTCTCCCACAATTTAAATAAAATAATTTAACAAACTTTTTTGTATTAAAAACTTCGCTCGACAGTTGCAACAAAAAAAAAACAGTTAAAGGTCCATCTCGTTGTTGTTGCCATGTCCAACAATAATGATAGTAAACTACGGTAATGAACGAAAAAGACACAAAGAGAAAATATTATGTCAAGTAGGTTTCCTCAGAGGTCTTTCCGGCCGTTCGACGCTGACATTTGACTGTTTAAATTCAAATCACTTGTGTTAAAGTGTTTCGCACTCTGCTCAATTATGCTGACAGCTCGTTCGTTCGAAACGTTCATTTTGCTTCAGCAGATGCGTACTGCGAGTGGCTCAATTTGATATGACAGGGTTGAATGATGGGCTTACCTCTGTCGTATGGAAAATTCCGTACGAGAAAAACATGGATAAAAAATAATTGTCAAAAGGAAACAAGGGAATGAAAGCAGAGGCAAGGCAAAAGTGACATTATTCTCAGAGCGTAAATTGACGTTTATAAAGAAGTCGCCTTGTGTCTCATCATTTCGGATGCTTTTTCAACTGATGATGTGCTTGTAAACTCCACCTCTTTCTCCTAAAAAAAAAAAAGGTAAATGAGAAAACAAGGATATGGATAGAATGTGGTGACAGAGCGAAAGAAAAGCGGAGGGAATATTTTTGCAACACATGCGCTAGCTTTATACTATGCGGAGCTGAAGACAAACCGGTATTTCGCCAGCTTAAAAACAACCACCAGTCACATATAGAGAGCGATTTTAAATTTTGTCGTCACTGGGAGTTCCGTAAAGGCGAGATGGCGCAATGGGAATTTCGCCAAAGTTCTAACTGCGTCGTTTAAGCGGCGCACCACGGCCGTCGATGTGCCTGTTAGACCGCGTCAGCTGTCACAAAACTGATTGACTCACCGTTCGGCGCTGGCTAGCATCCGCATGTTAAGAGACTCCATAGCGTAAAAAAAAGAAGACGAAGAAGAAGCGTGATATTGACGAGTGCATGCACCCCGCGTCTGCCGATGAGGTGTGTCGCTCGTGTGCTTGCCGCCGCCGCTTTTGATGCTCGAGGTCATATTCATTGGATGCTGCAACTTGTCTTTACCATGCACGGAGCACGTTTAGCGTCGCATAAGAGCTGTTACTAGTCACGGAAAAGAAGTTCATCGGTGTTTCAGTGCTGTTTCATTGTGAAAATTCGCAGGCATAGTGACCGCTATTAAAAGCATTTTACTGCTCTCGTGCAATTTTGTGCCTAGCAAATGCGAGGGCACGATCTAGGCATTGTTTATGGCACTTTAGTTAATTGGAGCGCACTTTGTAGACAGTTTGAAATTTAATGCAGCATCCACTGATGTCTTAAACAGGACTTCTTCTGGTGTGTGCTAGTGGCGCCGCGGCCTGCGGTGAGCTGCGGCCTCCATGCGAGTCACAGCGGTTTCTTCCCAGATGCGCTGTCGTCAGGCTGGGCCTCTCGCAGAATCAAATTACAAAATAATAAGTAAAAAGCTATCAAAATAAGAAGTTGATATCAAAGAAAAGTAACCTCGTCATACTTGACATGTTAGTTTTAAGCCGGAATGGAAAATACTAAGCATGACAAGACGTCATTGTCATATATATATTTCCCTCAGCGAAACTTCGACAAGCGTGTGCGAGCCAAATTATTCCATTTATTCAACCTATTCTCACATTGTGCTTCAATCCGTCGGCTCCGACATTCACTCTGAACTTTGTTTTGTTTAGTATTTTTTAAGTGCTGACTGCCACGCATACACAAGTGAAGTGTAGTTTCTTACGTTATCTGTCTTCTTCGTTTACTTTGTTGTTTATCTTCGTTCAGTTGCTATTACCTATATATCTGCTTATTTTGGCTAGACATCACTTGACTCCGTACTCTGCTACCGATGTAGGTGGCCGATGTTGTTTTCAATAAACATGTCAGCTGAGTTCAGTCAGCAAAGTTTACTGGGCGTCGAAGAATATCTGGAAGAGAGAACCACTGTCTTCGTTGAGGAGCTGATTCCTGCTGCCGTCGTTGTTTTGTTTTTTTTTTTGGAGGGGGCGAAGCTTCTTAGGCCGTAAGTCATTCCCTCCCCCGTAGTAGTAGTAGTAGTAGTAGTAGTAGTAGTAGTAGTAGTAGTAGTAGTAGTAGTAGTAGTAGTAGTAGTAGTAGTAGTAGTAGTAGTAGTAGTATGTAGCCACTTCTAGTTTGTGCTGCTGAAGAGATGGCGTTGTGTTTATATGTATATGGCCCAGGTATAGGCATGGGTACAAGCCTACATGAGGCTTTGGGTTTCAGGGAGAGACATGGAAAAATGAACACGTCCGCGACATAAGCAAGTAAGAGATGGTTAGAGCATTGGTGGCGGAAACGTAGAGGTAAAAGACGGAAATAGTGGGAAAATGAGGTCCTTCTCTCTGAAGAGGCAGAGAGACAGAACACAAATTTATATGTTTTTGTTATGTTAAGATATTTATTTGAAATAGATTATGCATTGAGCCAACATAAAGGGAAAAAAATTCGTTTTGTTTTTTTTTTCTTCCGAGCCTGGTGGCACATATGTCATCGCCCTGTTACAAAGGGAACGCTCATAGCATACATTCATTCGTCCATCCATCCTTGGGAATAATATAGCTAGATGGCGTTAGTGGTTTTCACAGCATATCCACGGAGTGAATTATGATGAGTGGCGAGGAATGTCCGTCCATTCACGCGCCCATCAGTTCTTGCGTCCATCCATCTGTTCTATTCGTCTGTCCATCCGTTCGTCCAAATGCACGGACGGATGGACACACGAACGCGTGGACGGACGTTTCGCCCCACACATCATCATAAGTGCGTGAATATGCTGTAATTTTTTTTTTCTGTTGCGGGAAACTACGCAGGTGCCACAGGAAAACAACCCATACTTTTCATTCACATGATTTGTTTATAATCGTCTTGAAGGGACTTTGTTTTTGGCGCGAAAGATTTGCGTTCTGGAAACCTCGAGCACGATGCCACGTGCACTCCTATACGCCCGGCATTCTCGCAAGCTTCGCGAGATGATGAGCGTACTTCGCGTGCTCCATCGCGAGAAGGATGAAATATAGTGTTTCTTCACAGCAGGCAGGCAGGCAGGCAGGCATATAAGCGCTCTCTCACAGAAATGGGCAAGGATGCTCGTTGCGGTGTGTTTGGTCGTGGCACCAGTGGCAAGAAAAGGCGTGGCTAGCACAATCCGTTACACGTATGCTTGCCGCTATGGGAACTGAATCGCTTTGCATGGACGCAAATGAGTTCTTACCACGTGCCAGGACGCAGTTTTATCTTGAACTCTATGGTTGTAAACAGGGAGAAAGTAGCTACCGCGCCTGCTCTTCAAACAGTTGCGCGAAATGCATTTATTCAATGACTTGGCGCGCCCGTAAACAACAGAGTGGCAAGCGGCGCTGTCTGCTGGAAAACAACTATGATGACTTGTTGGTATCAGCGTAACAACGCCTTTATCTTTCTCTTTATTCGACGAATCAGTGTGGTTCGTTACCCGACACCGCTACCCGATCTAAGGAGGAAAAAGATACATAGGCAAGTCTTTCATTCGTTGACACAAAACCGTGAGATGTTGTTTTTGTTATTATAATAATATTCCGCCCATTATTATTATTTGTTGTTGTTGTGGCGCTTTAACTCTTTTATGCACAGAACTCGATTTCTGATGTAAAGCAGAGTTTGATTGAAAGCATGGCGATTTCCTTCGCAGGAAAGAATTTTCTTGCTAGCAACGAAACATTAGCAATTTTAGCTCAAAAGGATATCAGATGGTCACTTGAGGCGACCGCCATGCAGTAAGAGTCTAGTGTTCACGTTTGGTGAAATTACATCTCTCCATTTCTGTGGTCATTAGCGATAGCTACTCATGCATCATGCTCTCCCGATCTGTCCACATAGTAAGAACAGCAAATAAGTATATGTAACTATAAATACACCTCGGGTACATCGTCTAGCGCATCTTATATAGACGAAGACAGCCGGACGAAAGCAAACGTAACATGGCACGTTGAAGACCGGATGGCGTACTGTCAATGTCAAATCTGCCGGATTACCCAAACTTTTCAAATTTGTGCCGTATAAACCCCGACACGCGGGGCTCACATGTTTCAAGAGAATAGTGATACCCCGTGAATGTTTAGCCAACCGAGAAAATTTCAACAGAATAAAGCGAACACCTGGGATACGATATATATATATATATATATATATATATATATATATATATATATATATATATATATATATATATATATATATATATATATATATATATATATATATATATATATATATATATCGGAAAGGAGTGTATACCTAAGGGCTCGTTTTTTCGTGTTTTTGACACAATATTAATGAGATCAATAGACAGTAATGCCAAGAAATGTATAGGGGAGGTTATTAGAACCAATGGAATGTAAATAAGAAGAAAAAAAATGGGTGAAAAAATAACCAACCGTGAGCAGGAATCGAACCAACGACCTTCAAATAAAGCGTTCGATGCTCTTTCTCTCTCTCTCTCTCTCTCTCTATATATATATATATATATATATATATATATATATATATATATATATATATATATAAATACGAAAGTAGATGCGCTTTCACATAACAACTGTTTATTGTGCCGACGTTTCGACAGGAACCCTGTCTTTTTGTCGGCACAATAAACAGTTGTTATGTGAAAGCGCATCTACTTTCATATTTATAACCTTGCGGCAACCGAAGTTATTCTTCTATATATATATATATATATATATATATATATATATATATATATATATATATATATATATATATATATATATATATATATATATATGTATAAAATTTCAACAGAATAAAGCGAACACCTGCCTGGGATACGATATATATACATATATAATATGTGTGTGTGTGTGTGTGTGGTGTGTGTGTGTGTGTGTGTGTGTGTTTTGAATGTGTTAGCTGCGCTCAGGCGATGTTTCTTACAATGGACCAGGCCTTTTTTTCTATAAAAAATGCTGACCATGATGCCTTTAAAACAAGCGATGTTTCCACAAACACTCTCGACAGCGATCCTATTGGCCCCCTTCGCGCGTGGCGTAGGCCGCGTAGTGTCCAGTTGGACAGCGTCATTGGGTCACTCGGCTGATCTATTGATAACACTGAAAGCGAATCTACACAACAAAAAGAATGCTGTCCCAGCACTATCACGGCGCAGGTGTTCGATATTGATCCCGGGATACTCCATTGCAGCGTAAGCCTGTGTATACTCCGTTATGTGACCTTAGTTGGGAAATGCCGAGACTAGGTGCCAGCAATGTAGGGTTATATGAGCGGCAAACTTGGAGTGCCATAGGAGTCCCTGGAGTGCACTTTGAAGCGGCAGTATCGTGCTAAAGCGTCCTCTCAGACAGACTCTAAACGCAATAAAAGAGTCAATAATTAAAGTGCGTGAGACTCTGTCGACAACAAGGTGTGCGATGGCGAGTAAGAGCAACAACCTTGAGCAGTTGGTCCTGTTAGCCACGCGCCTGAAAAAAATGTTTCGTGCTCACATTAGGACGTTCTGTGCTGATTATTTAAAAACTAAAGAGTGTGTTCTAGATAAGGAAAGCCATCGTATCAATTTTTCATAAGCGACTCTAATTTGCACGTTTAGAACAGGAAACAGGTTGGGATTATCGACATTGTCGACACATGAAATTTCGACATTGTCGATTTTTCACGTACGCACCTCCAGCGCACTTGAAAGCTCCCTCAGCAACTATGGGAATGATGGGTAGGGCAATAATTTGCTCTGTGTTCTTTCTTCCGGCTTCGAATGCCCTAGTGGCATCGCTCAATGTTCTGTTTTAGCTTTTGTTTGGGATAAAAGAATGACTCGTTGTGAACCCCGTGAGTTGATTTGAATTGGTCACTCTAAAACGGCCGATGTGTGAAGCAGTGACTGCTGAACTTTTTCTGAAATTTGTCTTGCGACAAAGTGGCTGCGGGTCCCACGAGCCCGAAATAACGAAGTTTAGGGAAACCCAAGTATACTAGCCACCATTCTCGTGCTGGCTGCATTGCCGTGCGTTGCAGCTCCCTCAGACACTATAGCTTCAGACTTCCCTGCAGTGCACTATTATGGAACCTGCTAGGTGTGCTTAGTCTACCCATCCGCAGAAGGTGGCCCCTTCATTCCACATTATGCTGTTTCACCACGTCTCCCTTCCCCCATTTCCTTCAAGGTAATCGAACAGTCGTATGTGTTGGTATTATTTTCATTAGCACTCCAAGCCTTCAATGGCACATTGTAAGTTGTTTTCGGTAATACGGCGTGTCACTGTATATCGCACTAGAGTATGCGAAATTGCGAAGACGACTATTGCCGTAAAAATATGCTCCATAGTCAAGCGGGTGTTTGTTTCGGTTGATAAACAAAGCGTAGATTTCGAAACGGAGTGCGCAGCTGCCCTCCATGCCTTTGCAGATATTTTCCTGCAAAAGGCGTCTGAACACTGACCTTGATACACGCATTCATCTTCCCCTTCATGTGTGTACGGCACTTTACAGACGCCTGCAAAGTGTGTTCACTGCTAGCCCGTGAATCTTTCCTTACAGCTCGTTTTGTGGCGCTAGTTTCGCAAAGTATATCTTCCCTATTCAAAGCGTTTCATAGCAGTGCGTCCTAAGCAGAGTTGCGCAGAGCAGTCGTGGAGCAATGACTTGGCGATAAATAAATCACCCGTTACGAAATAATGTAGAAAATAAAAAAAGTGCGTCAATTATCTGAATGATCTGTGTTGTCATCGTTATAATAAAAAGGAAAGCTAGAAAAAGTTCCAAAACGTTACATAAAAAAACAATTAGTTGTAAAACCATGCTGTCCAAGCGATCGAGGCGACCAATTGTGCCACAGCTTAGGTGACGTTTTTTCTACACTGGTGTATCGCAGGCCATCAAGAAACGTACGAAAAGCATTTAAAAAGGAAGAATGATTGAGAAAAGGTGCTACGAAACAGTATACATTGGTGCAGGTTCGTAGGAACGAGTGCAATTTATATATAGTCCCACGGACATGTACTCGGCTAATGTCGCTGCAGTTTCTATGCAGCAGAGACAGCAACGCAGCCGTCGTGGGCACAGAAGAGGATGGCCTAATCCCCTCGAGTGGCTTCCGAACACCGCGCAGCTCTCGTTTTTAATTAAGACTAATTGCACCTGGCGGTTGAATCGTTCTTTTTTTTTTTTTTTTTGCTGGGCATGTTTGCACTTCTATTTAGCGTGTGATGGAACAGCGCCGGTGAACGAGGCGCCACTGCTGGTCATTATGCGCAAATTTTTGCAGGTTTATTTTTGGCTTTTCATGCAAGTTATTAGCACCGAGTGATCGTGTTCTGCTCGACAACAACTACAACATGGCTAATTGGGGACGAAGATGCATTGAATCAATTTATCTCTCTCCATTCCTGCTAGAAACGAAATGAAGCGACGTTATGCTACTCGCGATTCTACGGCCACCCACATGTCCAAACATGAAGGACACGTTAGAAGCGAATGACTTAAACATGGAAGAGCGTTCTAGAAATAACTAGAACACAGACAACAGCAGTACGATTCGTTGAATATTCGTATGTCCACAAGGTTTATATGCCCCGGGTACATTTAAAGCGCGAGTGGTTCAAGAGTTGAAAAGTAGGCTTGCCTCGTGTCCCTCTCCTGCTCCTGGCCTAAGCCTTCCCTGTTACAGCATTCGCTTTCCTTATCGATAGCACACAACGGAACTTTCTTCTTTGTCGTTAGTGGACCTTGTCGCTCCCACGAAGGCTTCGTCATTGCCAGATCGTGAAGTGCGCTTTTACGGCAACGCCAATGGCATTGGAAGGCAGGAGAGCTGAGGGCACAATGCTCTGAGCCATCGCTCAGCAACGCTTCCGCAATAGCTCGCGAAGTGTTCAGCAGCGCACGGGCACCGAGATCAGTGGCACCTGTACTAAAATTTTAAAAGCCTGAACAGAGCACTACTCTAGGCTTGCGTTTCGTGCTTCGTGTGTGAACTTTTAACCAGTGTGGCAGCGTGTTCGCGTGAAATGGAACTCTGACAAATTTTGAACATGGCTAGCATATAGGCAAACCTATGCTTCAAACATGACTCGTGTAAGCATTTTATCTATTAATAAAAATGGCGATGATGATGAACTGTAAACACTGTGCACGCCCATATTTAAGTTTGCACCAATGGTGACGCAGTTGGATCAGAAAAGCATAGAAGTTACGCGTGGCGTCTATGCTAACGTGAACATAGAACCGTTATATGAACAACGCAGCGCATGTGCTTGCATGAATATTTGCTGCTTCAAGATTATGAGCTGAAAAGTTAGCTGTATGTCTGCCTTGTTGATGTAGAAATTACCAATCTTTAAGTCTGTGAATGCTCATTGTGAGTTGCTTTTGCCGGAAAAAACGAAATCAAAACCTAAATTGGGTATCCATGCAAAAGCTGCTGTCGAAGTAACCGAAGAAAAAGCTGAATGAATTGTTGATGCCTGTCGTATCATTTCTTTTTCTCTAAATACATCTCACAACCTCGATTGCTCATGTCCAGCCGGAGTGCTATTGTTGAAATTGTAAATTTCCGCCATGTTATAAATTTCACCTGTTGTCAGTAGTGACTGGCTCGAAAATCTGCCGTTACGAAATCTGTCAATGCGGTGGACGTTTCAGCGTACAGAATACCACACTTGAACAGGGTAACCAGCGAATTTATCTCGAATATATTTTTTTTTCTTTTTGAAAGGGATACTTTCTGCGTAAGCCCAAAAAATAAAAGAAGGCGCAAAACTGAGCTATTGAACCGAGATCACTCTTTCACTGAGACGGTGGAACCGGTAATCACCAATAAAAAACAGAAATATGATTATAGTGCTCACGTCTTTCGATAGCTGTCGCGCGCGTCTATCTTTAGCTTTCCTCTTTCGGTTCCTTGCGTGTCATAAAGACCCTGCTGCCGTTCCATTCAATGAACTTGCACCCGAGGTTTTTTTTGTTTTTTTTTGCATACGTCGTTATCATACAAAGGATCCATCCGACCACATCTTGAGGATGCACGCCCGGATAGATGGATTGAATGATAGCTTCATGAATAGATGGAGGTTGTCGATCAGCCAGTGAGGCAGCCTGCTTGTTAGTGGACGTCGTACGCCATCCACGCCCTGTTAGGTCCCTCGGGTTCACTTTCAAAGTTATTGCCGTGTCCTGTGAAGAAGGCAACTATACATACGCTATTCTCATGGAAAGAATGCATGGTCCCGTTTCCATTTTCTTTTTTTTCCTGGTGTGTTCATTGAATGCGGCACGTAGAGAGGCTTCATTCAGATGAGACTCACCGTGCCGCGAGTGGGCTGGTCAGCGATCAATCCTGGAGCGTATGTGCTGTCCTGGGTGCGAGCTCATGTGCTTGGGTTGACTTCCAGTGTCCTGGAATGAAAGAAAGAAGAAATAAAAAAAACGGAACAAAAATGACGGGGAACGTTAACTCGAGTTTTGCAAAGCAGTATAAGTACCGCTCAAGCAGGAATCCTTTTCACTAAACCAAGTTACCGGTTTTGAAATATCCATCGTTATTCTCTAAAGTTCATGTTCAAAGCTTGCACGGTTCTTTGTTCCTCTGTGTTTGTTCATTTGACCAAGACGACTCCAAAAAGCAATCGTTTTCTTATTTTTTCGGAGTCAATCGTTACACTAATCAGTCCCCCAACCCCCATCCCTCTCCTCGCCTCGAATCTCTCCGCGACTCACGTCGTTTTGCAGTGCCTCCATGATTTGCGCACCTCTGGTCAAGCGACGTTGTCATGTGACGTTACATCAATTTACATTGTAGCAACTCCATGGTGACAAGGAGTGTGATGTGGTCTTTTCGGTAGCACATTTTCAGTAGGTTCTTTTGTAGGACAAGAAAAAAACGGGACAAATACATAGGCACACACACACAGCGAGATGTGAACCGAGTATATAACTGCAGCACTCTGCATGCGAAAATTAAACCATTTTGGTAGGGTGCACTCTGCGTGTCTGTGTTTGCTTATCATGGCTTGCACTGACGTCACTGAAACCGCCATGTTGGTGCACCACATAGAACACGCAAAATTTGTAACGTTGCGAGTTAACGCTATCAATACATCAATTGCAAGTTGTTTCGATATAGGCGCCTGGAGGCCATTAAAATGCTGGCCGCATCGTGATCACATTGAACCATGCAAGGTGAGCGCGATGTGATTAGGCTTCCTTTGCTTTATCAAGCGCGCTATCGCAAATGTGCGGAGCAAGTGCATTATGAATAGAACCGGAATAGCAGCGAACCGGAATAGCAGACGGTAGTTATAGCGCGAGAACAAAACGACGACACCGAGACAAGAAGGACACGAAAGACACGAGCGCTCGTGTCTTTCGTGTCCTTCTTGTCTCTGTGTCGTCGTTTTGTTCTCGCGCTATAACTACCGTCATGCCATACCAACTAGCTTAAGCTGCCACACTTCTAAGTTACGGAATAGCAGCTTTCGATGCCATTGACTGGCATTTAATTCATTTCTCAGGTGTCTTGGGACGTTAAGCCCCACAAATCAATCCTTTCTCTGGTGTGGGTTCATCACGAGCACTTCCCTTTAAACTCTTAGCGCACTTGACTTGCTCGCCAATCTGCTGACGCTCTTTCGAATCTTTTTGTTTTCGCTGTTATTGTAGTTTTGTTCAGGAGTATATTCACCTGTAAGCGCGCAGGTGAACATGAACGCCGGTCCCTGTATTGCATACTAAAGTATTCAATGTATTGTCGATCTCGGTTTGTGGTTACAGGTGTTCATAAATATTCCCGCCGATTTGACAGCGAAGTTTTTCCCGCAGAATAACAGGTAGGCAGACAGGTTGGCTTGGGTTCATAATGATGTAAAAGTCGGGGCTTGGACGAATACAAAGGACAAGAAGAAGACAGGACATGCGATGCCTTCTTCTTGGCCTCTGTACTCGTCTTAGCGTGGACTTTTGCAACATTATGTTTTCCTCGATGGGAAAATAATCGTATAAAGTGCCGCGGAAGGATAATGAATTGCAGGATGCCGTGTGTTACTTCGATGGAAACAGCGTAAAGACAGTACAGAAGGAAGGCAACCCACATCAAGCGCTTGTGTTGTGGCCTTCTTCGAGCGAAGCTGGTAATAATTCAGATGCATGGTTGAGTAGCACCGTACGCAAAAAAAAAACACGTTTCCCCATGAAGTAAATCATGAAGAATGGGCGAAAATCTGGGTACTGTATCGATGAGTAATCGTACATTGGCTGAGCGTTGCCCCCGTATAGTGTAAATTGAGTGACATAGAGTGTATATATTGGGACGTTAAAACCCAACTAATAAAGTGTACATAAAGTTATTTCACCTTCTAGTCATCGGAGGAAATCTAAGCAAGATTTATAAAATTGCTGGAGTGAACAATATGCCTTGAAAGTGAATCCAAAATACCACGATCTTACCGGTGGCAAGATACCATTTTAGTATAGGTAATTAGTTGGGACATAAGGCGCTCGACATGTGCCTTTGTGTTTCAGGTTTCCTTGAGAAACCTGAACATCCAGGCACCTAGTGGTAATAAGAGAGCGTAACAGAGAAGTTAAAAGAGGCAGATTACACAAACGCTTGTTAAGAGCGCTCGTTTGTGCAATCTGTGTCTTGTAACTTGCCTGTTACGCACTCTTAATACTACGAATTAGTACAAATTCACCCAAATTTCTGTGCATCTAGGCAAATTTTACTTGAGTATATTTGATCTTCACAACGTCTCGCTCGATAAAAAAATTAAAACACATTCGCCTTGCATCCGCATGCTTCGCATACATCGATTCCCAAAGTACGTGGGATGTGCCGAATTTTTTTTGTCTCGCATATGTTTCAACTACAGCAACGGCTCTATGCAGTGACCGTAACGGAAGAGGAGGCTGCATTTGAAGGAGCTTCACCCCTAAAGAAGCCGGCGTCCGCGAGCGAGAAGTAACGCAGCCTTCTAAGGTGAGCTGGTCAAATGGGTATTCGTACGCACTGTTTATCAATAATAGACTTTCTCTCGATCGTCAGCTTGTCGGCAACGAGCCATTTCTGACACGACAACCTAATCGTCTTTCGGCGGAACTTGTCGTTGGACGTTGACACATTTCATTGTTTCCCGGATATGAATGCACGGCTGTCGTTGTTGCCTGTAGGAAATGAAGTGCTGCGCTGCTAAGCGCGTGGATGGAAGTCCGATTCCCAGTTAGGAGGGAGGACTGCACAATGCGATGGATAGAAAAAAAAGGGGGTAAAAGGGAAGAAAGATAGAAAGAACAAAACAGAGAAAGAAAAATAGAAGAGCAAAAGAAAGACAAAGAGACCAAGAAAGAAAGCAAGAAAAAAAGAAAGGCAGGAAAGCATTCAGCAGATCCCACGTAACTGGGAATCGACCTTATGCGAAGCATGCGGAGGGAAGGTGATCGTGTTGCAGTTTTTTTTTATTGAGCGACACGTTATGAAATGACGATAAATACATCTACCAATGTTGCACGCACCGACATATGTTGAAGAGTTGCAGATGTTTATATAACCAGTTGTTTGCACTTGCGCAACGAGGCCAATTGGAACATGCGTATTCGCAACACCAGAAGCTGATATGAAGCGCTGTTGCTCGCGAGGATGCTGGCCCTAGACACTGCTACATAAATCAACTTCCGCACATGGCAACTAACCACAATTGACGTTAACCCGACATGACGGCTGTGTCAAATGAGTACATGCATGTAATGTTTATAAAATTGGGTAGGCATCACTGCGACCCGTATTGACGTTTCACGATGATTAGCGTCTATTTGAAAAGTAGTTCCGAGACCTGGCGTAGCTCTGTGGTAAAATGCTTCATTGCCACGCAGAATGCTTGGATTCCATTCCAGCTGAGACCCTGACATTTATTCTTTGCGTGGTCGGCTTGATGCTACGGATGTCAGGTATTTCTTAAAGGGCCACTAACCAACCCGCGTTTAGAGCCGAGGGGGTGGTTTTCCCCTCACCTTTATGCACGCGATGTACCCTCCTCGTCCCTTACTTTTTGAATGCACGCGAACAATATCAGCTCTAAGCACTAAAGCCTATCACGATATCGCGCTTCTCGGTTGCACGCTGTTATCGCCGCCTGCGCAGTTGTAAACATAAAAAAATGAAGTTTGATCGGTTGATTGTACACAATATTCATGCGAAACAAAGAAGAATGGATTGGCGGCTGCATGACAAATCAGTACAGGAGATAAATCACATGTGATATTTCGCGTATATAAATGAATCGAGAGCATGTACGCTGTAGGCGTCACAGGAACTACTGTCTGCGTCACAGTAGTGCGCCAATTGAGAAGGACGATAAATATCAGGAAAGAATATTGCGCTCCTTTTTTGTATTTTGGGAGCCTGGTGAGCGGCCCTTTAACGCTCGCGCGTTAAAATTGCCACTGTGTGTTCTCGTCGTTCCTCGGTAGATACAAAGTGTTAATCACCTGTGGCAGATACCCGCATACCAGCCGCACATATCCACCCGTGGGTACGTGGCACTGTCTGGCGGGACCTGTTTGACGATGTGCGCGACGGGATTGTGACATCATTCATGTCTTGACCAGCGCGTCATATTCGTCAAGCCATCTTACCCTCTCAAGCTAATTTTGGCTCATGCCAAGTTAAGAAGGTTACCACGAGGGCACCCAAACATAAGCGGCTAGATAAATAAATAGATAGATAGATAGATAGATAGATAGATAGATAGATAGATAGATAGATAGATAGATAGATAGATAGACACGCTCAAAGCCGCCGAAGTTAGCTAAGAAATGCTTCGCATTTATAAGAAAAAAGGAAGAAATGTAGCACGTCAGGTGTGGACACGCCAAATAAAGCGGAGATCACCCGTCGGAATGTTGAAGATTAACTAATTGATACAACGGGGGAGTTGTGTGCTAGCAAGTTATCGATATCGTTTACACCTAACGACTTCTTGCGTAAGTGGGGATTTGCGGTATCATCCTTGTCGGGATTTCACCTACGCCCAGTCGTTTTTTTCGCGCGTATCGCTGAGTGACCCCATTGCTTGCTTTGCGATATAGTCTGGTTTTGCAATGATCTGGTTTTGAAAATAAACATGTCGTTGCTAGTAGCACTGTGTGGTGTATTTACGTGCCTTATCGTGTTGTGCGTCGTTTCACGCTACCTCAAAACTGTTCAAATTATTTGCCAACAAGCTTACGAGGCAACGCACGTTAGGCTTAGATTACCCCCTTTTCCCGATAACACAAGGGTCTTCTGAATGTTGTGCTTTCGTCCAGTCTCCGTGGGGAGACGGATTAATGTTTGAGCCGTTGTCTGCGCCTGACCAGACAAAGTTAGATTTTCATGGCGCGTTTGGTTGCAAAAAAAAAAAAAAAGGTTCACCATTAGGAGGATATCCTGGCTTGCTCTTTCACCCGGAAAGAATTTCGTGATACGAGAAGTAAGAAGGGCGAATCAAGCCTGGAGGGGTGACTTATACTGAAGTCGCTTCGATCTACGTTAGACGCGCCACGAGCAGCATCACCATCACGACGGCCATCACAACAAAACATAAGGCCGAGTCCGGGTGGATATATGAAGGGGGCCCTATACCAGTCGTTTACAATGATCGTGTCTGTTTCAATGTACCGCATCGCCGAACAATGTAGATACGTTTTCGTGTTACGCTGGCCTGACGATAGTACAACTACAAATCCTAAGGAAAGTGTTATTGTGATCGATTTCGGTAGCGAACAAGTTCACCTTCCGTTATCTCTTGCGGCCGAGCAAACAAAAGGCATTGGCTGACCTGCCAGAGAGCATTGAGGGTTTAGAACGTTCTCCCTGCTGGGTTTATTTTCTGACTTGAAAGGGTTAAGAGACGCGCCATCTAAGTATATTCTCTGGCTCTGTGTATTGCTTTTGGCAGGTTGGCTGAATAATTCTTCGTTATTATTATTTCTCGAAAGAGGCTATAGGTTGGCAGATAATGCAATAGAGCCAAGAACATCGGGTGTTTACATCACAAAGCTTTTTTAGAAAGCCGATGCCCCTCCTTTTCCTCTGTCGTCACCCGCATGCGTTTATGCCTGTTTACACTGCATTGCTAATGGGTGCTCAATATTAAAGTTAAAAAAAATTACTGTTCAGAATCATACCAGCTGCTGTCTTGGGCTGGCTTAATTTCCATATTTATTTGTGATTACATCGCATGTACAGCCTCTTATAAACGCACAGAAAGTAATATTTCAACCGCTAAACGGCGGTATACGGTACAAGAGAACAATAAACTTCTCTGAACGCGACGCAGCAGTTGGGCATGGTGACTAACCTGCTGCGCAAGGCAAAGCCTTGACTCATATTTACATTCTCATATCTTATCTCGCATAACAGTACGGTGTCATTGATTTCCTCGTTGCTCATTAGTAATTCAGGTAAAGTAACGTCTCTCAGCGAGGAAAATTTGTGCAATATTCTTATTATGCTTCAAATACAGAAAACTGAATTTGCGGTCAATGCAGATAACTAGAGGTTTTCTCGAAGGGAAATACAAGCTATTTTATTTGTCAGAAGGGCTTTAATCTTGCATCACGAGTGATGTCATGGTGTCTAACAAAGGTTCTGTGATGAGACCTTTCGGAGGTAAAAACTAGGAGTTGCAATTTATGCCCATGTTCTTCTGCGAATGAAGAAGTGATGTACAGAGTAAAATTTATATATAGAACGCGACTCAACCTTTTTGTACTGCGTTACCACTCCGTTATTTCTTCACGTAAGGCGAGAGGAAAAGAAATATGCAAGATATAGGAAACGATCTTGTGGGGTAGAATATATGGGCACAGAAAATGCTTGCAAGTGTCGATACCATCATGCTCCCCTGGTAGATGTATAATGAAAAAGTAATCAACGCTAGAACGAAGAGTTCTTGAGAAACAGTTGATAAAAAAAGATTATTTTCAAGTTGTGTCTTTTTGGTGATTTATCTCACGGCTCTAGCTGCGCAGGGCTGAGGGCAAAATGTCAAATAGCGTGTCTAATATTGAACTTTCATGCTTGATAACTTTCAGTTAGCAGAATTATGCAGTTTGGAGATGAAGAGTCACAGCTGAATATACATTTGCGCAAGAAACAGTATATATGAATGTCGCGTATGTTTGTGAACATGTACAAGAACTGCAGTCTGGTACAAAGTGAGAATGGGAGCGAGAGGTAGAGAAAAATAAAGAATGGTAGGTAATTTGACCAGAATAAACATGCTGTTGGCTAGCCTGCGTTCTGTAAAATCAATCAATCAATTGAATGTTGTATACATACGCTTAGTCATGCGAACCACCATCTCGATCGATCGCATCACTAAGCGACAAAGGTAGCAATGATTCATCGTAGTGTCAGTTACGAGCTCCCCCTCACGAATGTCTCAGTTGCTTGAAATATCAGTGAACAGGCGGCTTAGCAAAAAAAAAAAAAAAGAGAACTACAAGAGGTGAATGTACGCGAAAAAAAGTTGAAGATCTTTCATGTCATAGCTGCAAAAGAAAGTAGTCAGCTAAGAATGTAGCGAAGGAAAGTACAGTGCAGCAATATGTGGCTTTCCTTATAATGTAGATGGGATGACAAATGTAAATTAAGGTACGAAAAAAAAAACTTGCCAGTGATGCATTTCGAACCCACAACCTCCTGATCAAACGTGCGCTGCACTACCGATTGTTGTCTCACAGTAGCAGCTGTTGCCAATCCACATTCTTCTTGAAAACTGTACAGGACCTGATCAAGCTCTAGCTGCAGCGCCATGCATTGTCGGGTAGGCACATTTAGAACGAGTATTCACACAATTACGAAAGCGGAACATAATAGTGACGCGAATACAAACCACCAGGCTGAGGGCATTTTTCACAGAATGCATCGCTACGCCGCTGACGTCAGGCGCTGAAACAGCTGCTGAGACGCTTCGGCATCGCTTTGCCAACAATTGTGGCTTCGCACTTCGGCCGTGTGTGGGCGAGTGCATGCATTTATATTTATGCATGAATGCATTTACACTTAGCATGCATGCATTAATATTAGTGAATGCCGATAACCTGAACCACCGGCCCCACACTGAATTGTGCAGTGCACCAGCGCTACAGAGCAGTGTACTGAAGACCTTGCCTCTGGGAGGCGTTGACAAATTAAAACACGTGCTTTTCGGAGGTGCAATTATTCGAATGTTTAAGCAAACTTAAAATATTTTCCACCTTGCGCAACGGGCTCGAACGGCGGGCAGGAGCTGTTCAATGATTTAAAATGGGGCGTAATTTGTAAAACTGATGTAGATGATTAATAATAATAAAAATAATAATTAAAATGGACAAAAGATGTACCTTACCACAGTGTTTCCCTCGCATAGGGGGAGCCAGGAGGATAAGTAAGCGTCGATAAGCGGCCACGTGGAAAAAAAAACATAAAAAGATTGATTTAAATTGACGGTTGATAACAGCGAGGGAAACATAGTCGTCATTGAGGGTGTTTTCGAAGTGAATGGTAGATGCGCTTTTTGATGCGTTGGTTTCTGTATCACTTGCTGAATCATAGCCACATTTCATCGATCCGCGGTGATTACGAGTGGAAAACCCTTCAGAAGTGTCAAAATGGCGATGGGCTATTCGAAGGAAGGATTTGAATTCGCCCGTTTGACTCGACCGCTTATTTCTATTGGCTAAGACGTTAATGCCGTGAATTTCTATAATTTCTCCCGTAATTATTACTTGTACGCATCTGGAGATGCCATCTGCTGACGTGAAGGTAATGCCTCGGGTAGCACGTGGGTAGCTCCTTTCTGTTTTTTTAGATGCGAAGCATCTCAGAAAGGGGGTTGATACGGTGTTCGGCGTGATCATCTTTACTGCGCATGCGCAACAGTTGGCCCAAGCACTCTGCGAACGTGGTCACGCGCAAGCGCGTTCCGGCCTGTGTAAGGGGCTGGGTAAGACGCTGTGGCCTGTCCCCCTTACATTTCCTTAACAGTCATGCAATGACGTCGGGGGATGAGATTCTGCAGACGTGTGATGGACCAACACATTCTATCCTAGTCAGCACGCACTAGCAGGCTGTAGCGAATTCTGGCCGGCGTAAGTGGTGGTGTAAGAGGCTGTGGCCTCTCCTCCTTACACTCTCTCAGCATTAGATGTCTGCCAAGATCGTGCAGCAGCTTGTGGAGTGGCGTAAGGCTCGACGCGCCGAAGCGCAACGTAAACGTCGGCAAGTGGACCCCGCCCGAGCTCCGGTCTAGAGAAGCCCATCTAAAACGGCAACGTCGGCATGAAACTGGTACAGATGAAATGCTGGCTCGACATGCCGAAACGCAAGCAATCTCCGTCGTACGCTACGCTGACGTGGACGCCAAGCGTCAGTCGATGAGGTGCGAGTTAAGCACTCCAATCGCGTTCGGAAATGGAGACGGCGCGCTGGTAACACCGACGAGACGCGAGCCAAGGAAGCCGAGCTGAAGCGCCGACAGTGGAAGGCCAACGCCGGTGAATCCTCGACGTGGCCGTCATCGGAAACGTCATCGGCAATGTCTCGAAAGTGACGCGCGCCCTCCACCGAAGCGCCTCCCGCAAGCGCTGGGCTCCGCCGGCCGATCCGGAACTTCTCGAAGACGGTCCTGCTCCAAATGCGTTGCCGTGCGCGTCGGCGACGTCGCGATCCTCGCGCTGTATCTTGATGGGACGGGTTCGACGCTGTCTAGAATGCGGCGAGGCGTGTCGATGTGCGCCTCTTACAGTCGCGGAAGACTTCAACCTTGTGGACAGCAGAGGAGGAAGAGAATGGCTTGTGGATTACATGCGTGACGTGCACTCACTGAAGTGCATGCCGGCGGAACGGGAACCACCAACCACAATAAGGGGAACGTTCATCTTTGTCAACTTCGACATCGCATGTTTGCAGGATCCTCTCAGCTTCCAGTTCACCGATCACAAAGCCATTATAGTCAAGGCGAAACGCGCGCAATCTCCGATCAAGCACCCGTGTCCATTCTGAAGAAACGACAAGAACTACGCCAGCCATCGCTTCAAACGAATCTTCCAGCGCTCTCGGCAGCACCCGCGTTCACGCCGTTGAACCCGTGATGCCACCTGTGAACCACGCTGCTGCTTCGGCATCCCATCAGGGTTTGCTTTGGGAAGGTGTCGTTAATTTTTAAGGGAGAAGACTCTTGTGCCTTGGGTCGTATGTCCCGAGACGTCGTAGTAGTCGTAGTCGCAGTAACCAGCTGCATTG
The DNA here is from genome assembly GCF_043290135.1 of Rhipicephalus microplus. Classification (NCBI taxonomy): domain Eukaryota; kingdom Metazoa; phylum Arthropoda; class Arachnida; order Ixodida; family Ixodidae; genus Rhipicephalus; species Rhipicephalus microplus. The sequence continues at coordinate 281,560,229 of NC_134700.1, read as the reverse complement.
CATTGCATGTCAATAAAATTCGGTGTCACAGCATATCCACGGAGTGAATGATGATGAGTGGGGTGAAGCGTCCATCCGACTGTCCATCCGCGCGTCCGTTCATCTGCTTCGCCCCACTCGTCATCATTCACTTCGTGACAATATGACCCCCTTGACAATATGGTGTGATTATTTTTCAATATTGCTAGACACATTTCTCAAACACCTTATACAGCTCTACAAGAGAAATGCAGGTGCACGAGAAAAGAAACCATTATTGATGACCACTCAAAAAAAAAGCCCCGTAAATCAGCCCAGCGATGCAATTGTTAAAACATCCAAACTACCCTTTCACTCAAGGCATGAATCTTCAATTTAGAGTACACATCAATCGAATTCATTGAAGCTTTGGAGGCTTGCTTTGATTGCCCCAGAGGGATGTTATGGAAATTCACAGATATCAAAAATATACAGTGAGTACAAGAAAGAACGGAGCTTCTCTAGGAGCGATGGCTAAGCGATCTAATCTAAACGATCAACAGTGGTCAATTCAGCGGGCTTGGGCAGCGGTGGGAAGGCTATGCCTCATTGCACATAATGCCCGGGCGGCAGGAGCAAGAGCGGGCAAGTTCATCCGTGCTTTTATCAATACATTATTTCCCGTCCGCCTGTATTTGAAATGTTCTACGCCCCGCCGCGGTGGTCTAGCGGCTAAGGTACTCGGCTGCTGACCCGCAGGTCGCGGGTTTGGATCCCGGCTGCGGCGGCTGCATTTCCGATGGAGGCGGAAATGTTGTAGGCCCGTGTGCTCAGACTTGGGTGCACGTTAAAGAACACCAGGTGGTGTTTTTTAACGTGCGCCTAAGTCTGAGCATTCCGGCCGCCGTAAGTGCTCCGAATCCGGTTCGGCGGCGGTGAGATCCGCCGAAAGGGCCCTCTCCGCGCCGATCGCTCTCGGACCGATTTTTACGGCGTCTGCCGCCGAATCGGTCACCGCGGACCAATAGGAGCGCTAGGCAAGGAATTTAGAAAAATGGTGGCCAAGCCCTACTCACTTGTTTTGCTGCAGTGCACGTAACTGAATGTTGAAACCAACGGGAGTTTAACCTACTGTGTGCCTACTTCGCCTCCGTATTTCGTGAAAGAGGTGACCGAGCTTGCTGTTGGCGTGACCGAGCTTGTTGCGGTCTTGCAGAGCAAAACGAACCCACCAATGCTGCTGGCATCGGTGGTTTTTCTGCTCTTCGTGCGTTACAAGACAGCCACTTGCCAGCAAAGTAAGCAGTACTGTCTTTTCTTGCTTCTTGCGTACGAGAATCGTCGAAGTATACACCACTGGATAGCGTAGTAGCGTTTTCGAGCCGCGACAACCGGGTGACAGCGCATCCATCCCGCATTCGCCCCGTAGTAGATGGAATATATGGCGGCGCGGGGCGCGTCCAGTGCGAACGACGCTTCGTTTCGGCGGCAGGGGAATTTCGGTCGCTGTAGAAAGTGGATGTTTCAGTGCGAACTAGGCATAAAGGTGGATTCACGCGAGGGCATGGAGGAGGAATTTTCGCAGCGTACGGCGCGTCACGTGACGTGTCCGTCATCGAAACTTGCCGCCCTCGCTTCATACGCTCTCCTCCGCTCGCGGCACGAATGGAGATGCATCCTCGCTATTTCGACGCCACCTTTTGACGGTCGTCTGCACTCGATAGAGAGGATTCAGCGTCAAATCTGTCAACATTGGTTAGATTGGCGTGGCTAGGAAGCAAGCTGGCGGCTTGAAAGCCACGTGCTTTAGTTTTGCGGCAACGACCGAATGTGGTTCATGCACCGTGGTTTCGTACGACAGTGGAAGACGCGAGTGGTTTTTGGTCGCATTAGCGCAGCATAAGCATAGGAGTTGAGAGTATGCACGAGAATTCCGCGAGCGTAGCTCCGGCTGTGTACATGTGGCGTCTCCGCTACTGCGCCGGATTAAACTCTAAACACATTAAACTAATCACGTGACTGTTCAGTCCGCGGAGCAGTGATATATCTTGCTCTCACGTGAGAATATAGCTTAAAAATCACAAGATGGGCGGCAAATACCAATTTAGGTTTCTATAATTCTTGTAAGCACGAAAGACACGTTGACGAGGCGAAGTACACAGGACAAGCGCTACTTTCAAGTGAAATTTTAATGAAAGGTAAAATCAAATGTATAGCTGTACCCACTGAAAAGAAAAGCGGGAAAACTAGACAAGATAAAACAACAATATGTGAAATTTCTGAGTCTGCACTCATTTAAAGCAAATGCCAATAACTGAATACTGATCGCCTCAGTGCCTGTTTTCATGTGCGTAAGCGCATAAATAAATCAAAGTGCGAGGCGTGGCACGAAATTTAGGCAAGGTCCGTTTTTCTCGTTTTTGTGGAACAGCTTACTTTACGACTGGTTTACGCGCAGAAGCAGATTTTCCAACTCATCGTGCAACTCTAACGCTTCGTTCCACCTCTTCCACTGTGGTTCTGTAGCCAGAACGATGGCGTGATTTGATTTTTCTAGCAACGCATCGCAGTGGACGCCGAAAGGCAAGTCACAGAAAACCACAATGTCCCAGTTGTATTGTCTCAACGTCGGTATATCCGCAGATGTCGCCACGAAGACAAATACTGACATCAAATCCATGTCTTCGAGCTCTTCTGCAACCTTCATGGAGTCCTGGCTCTGAAGCCAACGCTTCAGGTCTCGCCGAGAAGCCACGGTCGGCATGAGGGCTAGCGTCTTTCCCTGAGCGTTGTTTATGACAGCGTCTCCTTTCAGCTTCGTCATGAGGTTCTCGCACTGCGCCAAAAATGCTTGCAGCTCCGCGCGTGGATTGGCCATCATCATCTTTTTCGCTAAACAGCAAGCCGCCACAATGCCTCGCTCACGAAGCGTTGTACCAACTTCCTGTACTTCTGGGTCATCGGAACTGGACACAATGGAGCCTACTTGCGCCTGCCAGTCCAACTCGAGGAAGCAGACTTCGAGAACCGCTTCCTTGGCGTGTGGCCTCACGGGCGTTGCCAGGCTACATATTAGCTTCAGCGGTGTCCTCAGTTTTTCCAGGTCGCTTTCGAGACCACCCAGGCAGCAGGATTTGAGATCATCAGCGAGCGCTAACAACCACATTGATTGCAACGAGCCCGTGCTTCGTCTAGACACCTTCTGGAAGCAAGGCACTATCTTACGATAGGCGTGGCCGTGGTTCAGATAGTGCTCAAAATCACGCAAAACTAGAACATTTATCTCGGCTGCACCGATAACGCCGTTGTCCAAGAGGCACCACAGCACGTCGGGCTCCATCAAGTACACGCAGGCATCGGCCCCTCGCTGCCAAGATGACGCGGAAGGCACGATGCGGATTTCAGCTGGAAGCAGTATCCGTAGGTAGTTCACGAAGTAGTCGTCTTTGGCCATTTGATGGCCAACGATGACGGCGAGTGAGGACAGCTTTTGCCGTACTACGGTAAGGCACAGCTGACGCCTAAGCTCGGCTGGCCCGAAGGCTATGACGCAGTCTTCTTCACAGACTTTCTCGGTCAGCTCGGCTTCGCGAGGGCTAGGGATGTACAGGTCTTCTTCGTCTAGCGTCGGCTTGTCTCGAGTCCCTTCAAGATCTGCGAGGCACTGCAAAAAGTCGCAGCACACTGCGGCCCGAGCGTCGCCCATCTGCGCCATATTGGATAAACGATGGCGGCAAGCTGAGATATACCTCGGCTTTTGGTCCGGCTTTCAAGATGGCTTCGATTGACGATGCGATTGCCGGTGAGTGTTCTAGAAAGCACGACCTAAACTTTTCATTGCAGCGCTGACCGCGCGCTGGGAGAAGAACCTAAATTGAATTGATGGGCTAGTTGGAATAATGAACTATGATGAATATACCACATTCACAAGAAAAAGGAAAAAAAAAGATCCAGACACGTGACTCTCCTTTTTTTCTTTCCTCGTGGTCATGTTTTTTGTTTTTATTAAGTTTTTGATTACGTGATGAAAATGCATCAAGGTTTTACTGATATCCTATCTTTTTATTAACAACAAGAAAGCACCAGGCCCGCGCGGAAGGCGCAGCATGGTCTCAGCGAAAGCTCGAAGAGCGACATTTCAGAGCCTTTCCTAAACACCCATTAGATAACTGCTGCAAGCACACTTGGTTGATACCCATTACGGCATTAATAATAAAACCTTTTGTGTTGTAGGCTGGCCTTAGCTATGTCATTTTTCGTCACTCTTCTGAGAAGCGTGGTATCATCTAAACACTTGCAAGGAATTTCGTGCCAATTGTTCATGCAGTGGCTGATGACGATGACGAATCGTGCCTGAAGTGGGTATGCGTCACAGTTAATAGGTGGACAATAACAAGCGTTTGTAATGCGTTGACGCGTTGGACGATCTACAGGTTACGGTATTCTCATTTTGCGACGACTGGTTGTTCTTTCTCTGTTTTAAAACATTTTATAGGTCGTATTAACGCGATTGCTTTCAAGACAAGTTTGCCAACAAGTCCCAAACACCGGCATGGCTCAGTGGTTGAATACTGGGGTGGCACCCAGTGGACCTGAGTGCGAGCCCCAAGGTGTCATTGGTACTAGGTTTTTTTTCTTCCTAACTTTGTGCGTTTGAAGTTACAGACACCGGCGGCGGCCGACGCCTTCAAACTGGTGGTTAACAGAAGGGTACATGTTTTGAATTGAGATAAAGTGGCTCATACCCAGGAGGGGATCAGCCACACGGTATAGCTCATAACGTAAGGTCTAAGTGCATTGCGAATGCGGCAGAAGCATGCGCATTTGGGTCCTTATTAACGCGGTGGCTTTAAACAGTCCGTTTCGCAGAAATTCTGCGACGTTGGCTGTGAGGAAAAAAAATGATTGCATGACCAAGAAATGGACTATCGTTGAGTCACCAAAAAATTGAGAAAGATGACAATAAAATAAATAAAGATTTGTGGTCTGAGTCGGGATTGAATCTGGGTAATTTGCACGGCAGTGGGTGTTCTAACACTGCCATGCTTCTTTTTTTATTTGTGGTTTAACTTGTCACATGGGGGGACAAGCTAATATTACAATACACAAAGGACATAAAATAACAATTAATACTGCCGTCAAAGACTGCTAAAGCACACCGTGCCTCAAAATTCCTGCATAGTAAGCAGGGATTCTACCCTTTCTAACCATGAAGGAACACATTTATTTGCTCTTACAACTTCGAGAAACCTTTATATGCTTTTTTTAAATTACTGTCTTGCTGGTCTCCTGTCAGGGTCAAAGCGAAACCCAGCCAGTCGAGAGCACCATATAATGTTGACGGATTACCTTTTCTTTTATTCATGACGTCTGCTTTGAACACTGCCACGCCTCTGCTTGTGAATACAGTGTAGATACTTTCCTCTGCTTAAAAATGCAGGGAAAGTAACTTTCATGCTTTACAAACACATGCGCCCTGTCTACATGCTTAAAATGCACGGTTCAAGCATACATTGCCATCGGGTGTCAAAAGGTGAGATGATCATATTGAGTTCATAGTTTAAAAACAGTAAGCCACTGCATCCCAGTAAATGAGATCTAATAGGGCTCAACGAAGTTAGGGAAACAATGACGCTTATACAATAAGAACGGACACGTCCTATGCTACCGTGAATTAGTTGACAGATAAATCATAGCATATCCACCAAGTCTGCCTGCCTGTCCGTCCGTCCGTCCATCCGTCCGTCCATCCGTCCGTCCATCCGTCCGTCGGCCTGCCCACCCGCCCGTCCATCCGTCCGTCCGCCCGTCTGTCTGTCTGTCTGTCTGTCTGTCTGTCTGTCTGTCTGTCTGTCTGTCTGTCTGTCTGTCTGTCTGTCTGTCTGTCTGTCTGTCTCCTTGGAATGGACGCACGGACGAACGCTTCGTCCCACTCATCATTCACTCCGTATATACGCTGTGAAAACCACTAACGCCATTAGTCATATTATTCCCAAGGACATATACACACAACGCCATCTATAGAGCGACTCATAAACTATAGAGCTGGCTACTACTACTACTACTACTACTACTACTACTACTACTACTACTACTACTACTACTACTACTACTACTACTACTACTACAGAGGAAGGAATGACCACTGCGTAAGAAGCATTACCCCTCACAGAACAACCGAACATGCGCCTGCGCATTAGTTCATGGCACGCTTTAGTATGAATGCACTCTACATAGCGCCAGTATGTCCTTTTGTTTCTATCACAGGGTATTGAACTTCCGTGTCAAGTCTGTGTCCTTTCATGGTTCAACTCGAACCTTTGTGCGCGGAGAATCAACCTACATAGCATCACTTAGCTGAAGCCCAGCAAGAACGCAGAAGCAACCAGATTAAACTTCAGAATCGTCCAACTTCGCTGTTCGAAACCTTGCGCGAGTTGATCGAACCTCGCCATTTGCGATATAGAATTAGTTGAAACTCCGTCTTGCTATGAGCTCCTATCCTGCTAGCCTAGTCAGGTAAGCTAAGGTTCATTCCACCTTGATTACTGCGGTTTCTAGCAGAAGCCAGTAGTGAATAAAGGGGAACAAATTTTTGTAGGCAGGTGCGCGGCATGATGGTTCCGCCGTCAAGGCCACGTAGTATACGACAGACAGCGCGAGACTCTTGCGTCGGCCTTGTTGCTTGAGCGCACATGTGGGAATGAACCACGTAGTGGCGATGCAAGAACGAAATTTAATGACGCATGAAAGAAAGTGACCTGAATAGTGTCGTACGAGTGTTATGGCTACGAAACTACTAGCGAAAAAAAAAAAAACACGACAAGCCGTAATACAAGTCGGGTGACGTATATGAAACGCCATCTCGTAGTCTCGAGGAGATTGGTCGGCGCAGTGACTCCGCGCGTCGTAAATCACGGCGTTGAAAAGACGAAAGTCGCTTTTATTAAAAGATAGGTGCAGATGTGGAAGCATGCGAAGCACACGCAGATTGCCACTGTAAACGGAAATGCCGTATAACAAATGAAAATGAAGGGAGGCTGAGCCTTTTGAACGTGTGCTCTATTCACACAATTGTCGGTGCGGCTGTGACTGACAAAAGTGAATTGTGATGCGTGAAATGTCGTCATGAGCACGCAAGCAAGAATATTATTTGCTTTGCACCTCGTGCTGAAATGAAACTCGTCGGGCCGCGGACAACCGTGGTAGTTCAGCATGGCGCTGCTATAAATCTCGCGAGCACGCATCGCTAAAATATTGCGTGAATGTAACACATAGCGCGGAACAGGAGCGGTATACGGAAACACGATCTGCAACAGCGCAGATTAAAAATTCCGGTGACTCCGAATGGCTGATTCGTTTGCTTCTAGGAGTAAAAAGTTTATCCACGGCCACGCTAGTGAGGCAGCTATTTTAAAAAGCAGCGATAAATGTGTGCCCTTCTACTTCCTTCCGAGGCAGACCTACGCTACTGTTGATGTCGGCGGAAAAGACTTTCTGGCTGCTACCATTAGTCTTCATTAGCAGTCCGTCGGACATGGTATAGGTTTCTTCTTGTTGTTCTTTTTTGATGCGATAGAAGAGTAAATGAACGAAAGAAAAAAAAACGAACTTTTGTTGGGCATGCGGTATTAAATTGCAAGTGAAGAAAAACTTCCAACGAAGTTAGTATACTGAAGTGCTTTAAAGCTTCATAAATAATTCAAACTTTAGTAGACGAGGAGAGGGATGGGGAGAGGTGCTCCTATTTAGGCAGGTTTATGGCTGCGATCATGATAGAAATGAACAGTAATGACAAAGTACAAAAGCAAAAAAGCAAAAAAAAAAGCACCTGGCCTGCTCGGAACTCGCAGCACAGCCACAGCGAAAGCTATAGAAGAGCGACCTTTCAGAGCCTTTTCTCAGCACTCTTTGGGTAACTGCTACAATAAAACTTGCTGGGTACCCACAACGCCATAAATAATCATACTTTTTGTGTGGTGGGCCAGCATTCACTATGATATCATTTGCCATTCTTCGGAGAAGCGTGGTATCCGATGCACACTCGCTAGGAATCTTGTGCAACTTTTCATGCAGTGACTGACGACGATGAAGAGCTATGTCTGGAGTGGGTATGCGCCACAGTTAATGGGTGATCGAAAGCACGCTTTCTAATGGGTTGGAGCTTTGGACGACCCCCTCATTACGCAATTCGCAATGTGTGACGCCTGCTTGTTCCTTTGATGTTCTAAAGCACTTTATTACTCATACTAACGCGATTACTTTCCCGACATCAAGCCTGCTTAAGGCCAGTTTCGAGAGGATTTCCAAGTACAAGGGTGAAGAGACACAAACAAGCCAGCGCTTGTTTGTGTCTCTTCTCTTCGTCCCGCGAGTTTGTGCGCTGTTTCTGCCCATAATGTATCACCAACTAGCCCAACTTTCAGTCTTACAATGGTTGCTCAGTGGTAGAATACTGGCTAGCACGCTGCGGACCCGGGTTCGAATCTCGTTGCGTCCTTGATGTTTCTCGATTACTGAGCTTTATTTCTTATTTCTTGCGGTGTTGGTGACGGGCGGCGGAGGACGACAACTACGCCGCCGCGCATGACCCGTGTTATGACCTCATAACAACTTTCGCTGTAAAAACAAAAAAAAAACAAACAAAAAAAAACAATGCACGTAAGCGAAACTGCAATAGAAGAAAAGCGCGCGCTCACGTGTCCTTTTGGCGGCAACTCCGAAAAACAGCGCTTTTGTCTCTCGTTTTCAATTTTCTTCTGGTTTTTATTAGTTTCTCTTGAGGAAAACAAAACAATAAGCACGTTTTTTTTTTGGTGTTACTCAGGTTGGCTAGAAGCGGCAATGAAATTGCAAGCCCCAACGCTAAACATTTCGTAAGATGTGAGTAGTGAATCACAAGACACAAAGCGTTTTTGACCTTGAGGTGAACCAAGTGAGAGTAATTTCTCTGAAAAATTAAGCTACTGTACGTCGTACAAATCAATTATGTCGTCACGTAGAAAACGCACTTATTCATTCAATGTCTTTATCAGAAATTGAATAAACAGGTGTGCTTATCGATGTTTTTATCGAGAGGATGTCTTTATCATCATCAAAGGTAGCATGAACATCACGGAAACAGAAGGGTACATATCGCTAGTAGGATTATACACGTGCACAGAACTTACGAAATGAACCTTATAATTACGAATTTGGTTGACAATAGCCCTGGGAATTTCCTGTCTTGCAATCCCCGATCCCCTCTGCCACGCAGAGTAGCAAGCCACTGATCTGCAGATGCCAGCTAAATTCTCTGCTTTTTGATAAAGAGTTTTCTCTATACATCTCAGGCTCCCTCAAATAAAAAAAATAGTGGCCTACAGGGATAAGTTTCTTCCTTTAGTGTATTCGCACATGGTTAATATGGACTACGATGTGACGCCACTAGATAGGACTGTCATCGTTAGGGATCAATCCGTTTGTTCTATTATGAAGACTGTAAAATAGGTTTTGTCTTACTAGACTGGCCCATTGTTTAAAAGAAGATAAATTCTAGCCCTGGCGGCTTGGAACGAACAGTAACTTTGCGCGAAATAAGTCTTGACCTAATCTTCTCGTAGGTTCTCAGGTTGATTTCTAAAGCTTTCTTCTTTTTTTTTGGTTTTCGCATATAACTTTGCTCAGTGAACGAGGGGGTCGGGTAGTACTTGATATATGTACCCAAATATCCACAGGCGTTTAAAACAGAAAGACTATAATTTGCTCAATGGACACAGTGCAAGCTCGATGCTGTGTTGAGTTGCTTGTTGTATTCGCTTAGCCTATTACTCCCGCTAGCCTTCATGCAACGTCGTTGGTAGAATTATTTCTTCGGGGGTGCAAAAGGAATGTTGCAATGCGGCTGCGGGAGGGGGAGAGCACTGGTGTAGCTTACGTTAGGGCAAATACTAGAGAAACTTGAGAGGGGCAAGTGCCTTTCTTTCAGCCCCCTGCGTACCCCCCTATATACCTTCATGTCCTGTGATGCTAGAGCCATGCATAAATTTGTGGCACGCTTATATTGACTACCTATAAAATTATGACACGATAATCTCTGAAGGCCGACCCTGATGCGACGAACAATTTATTTTGACGGATGACTGGAAACTGATGGATATGTTTTCTATTTGATTATGATTTTATTCATAGTCAAGTATATTTTTGTTGAACAATACATTCGAAGCACGCACCCAGAAGCCCATCTTGGCGTAAAAGAAACATTGTTAGATCTATACATATATGTGCATATGTAACGAAAACTTTGTGACGTAATCCAGGAATTTTAATTGCATTATAAGCGACTCACAGGTCGATCACTTTCCAGCGTATCTTTGAAGTGCATCGCAAAAGGTGTCCTTTCTCTTCCCGTATAAGTGCCGTACTCAAGCTGGTAAAGTTCTCAAGATAGTAAGGATGTATGTTATAGACTTTAACAAAGTCGCACCGTATCTGTTGCTTGGAACCACTGTCGAGAAGTGCGCTGGCTTTACGCTACCTAAAAATTTGTTGCAAGGTTAATCATTGGTGGTGTCGCTGTAGAAAGGTCAGTGTGACAGAAGTTGCTGAGCGTCGTATCTTCTCGACCACCGTTTAAAAAATGCACAAAACGCGAGAAGTGTTATTAGGCTTAGCCTTTTAGGCTTGGCTGGTATACAGCTGGCCCCGTAAACAGTGACGGTTGCATGAAGACCATAGTTGCTTAATCGCATAGCCGTATAGCTCAACATGTCCCAAATGACTAGAAAAAATTAAGCCAGCTTCGCAATGTAGTTGAATAACAATGCGCAAGGTAACGGAACTCAAGAAGAACACGAAGACGCACACACAGCGCTAGACTTAAAAAAAAACGGTATTCTTTTAACGGTAGCGCTGCATGTGTGTCTGCGTGTTTTTTTTTCGTGTCCTGTTATATTGCGCTACCATTGTTATTCAGTTATGTCGTACCCCCACTGCAACTTCATTCGCACTAGGGGTGCCAAGCCCAGATGAAGTGTGGAGCTGGGCAGCCCTCTTTGTTTTTAGTGTTCTCTTTGCTTCTTCGTCTACTTCTTTCCCTTCCTCTTCTGCATATTTTCTGTATTTTGTCTCTCTTTAATTATACCTATTTATTTCTCTATGTCTGCATTATTCTCTTTCTTTCTTTCTTTCTTTCTTTCTTTCTTTCTTTCTTTCTTTCTTTCTTTCTTTCTTTCTTTCTTTCTTTCTTTCTTTCTTTCTTTCTTTCTTTCTTTCTTTCTTCTTTCTTTCTTTCTTTCTTTCATCCTTCCTTCCTTCCTTCCTTCCTTCCTTCCTTCCTTCCTTCCTTCCTTCCTTCCTTCCTTCCTTCCTTCCTTCCTTCCTTTCTTCCTTCCTTCCTTTCATTCATTCTTTCTTTCTTTTTTTCTTTCTTTCTTTCCTGTCTCTCTCTCTCTCTCTCTTTTATTGTGTGGTTCTTTCTCTCCCTTTTTTTGATGCTCTATTCTCTGTAAATACTTATTTGTCTCTATAGCTACTTTCATCTATGTTATGTTTTTTTATTTTTTGCACATTAGCCTTGGCCGTTACAACAATACTCATGCACACCGAACAATGAATGAACACACATTTGCTTTATCGCCTCGCTGTATATCCCAGCATGCCATGGACTACTAGAAAAACAAAATCGACAAACTACGGAACGCGAAACTACACATATCGACCGATTAAAACCCGCGTGGACGACAGGGTTCGAGTCTCTTCAGCGAGGCCGAAGCCGTTCGGTCAAGGTCAGTGAATGTGGCCTGCTGTTATCCTCAACATGTCGCCGCGTAAAAGCCATCGAAACGGGATTAGCCGGATTCGATCATGGTTTGAGGCTACACAGTGCCACATTTAAAGGACATTCGCTGTAACGGAGCTGGCAGCTAACTGGAACAGATAAGTGACCGGAGGCAACGCCTGAGCCGGCTGCGGGTACGCCGTAAATCTTCGCCTTCGCCGCAACCAAGGGAAAAGGGATACAACTGCGAGAGGCTGTAAACGACCAAAGTCACCCTGTCCTGGCACGCGCCTTATTTATGGGCGCGGGACACAGCTGAACGCTGCGGCCGCTAACGGTCGGTGCTAAATGTATACGGGTCTGCGTGGAAAAGCGTGAAAACGCGGTTGTTATTTAGTTTCTGACCTATTTACTGTCGGTCAATGTCGGCGGCACTCCACGGCACTTCGGCCAGTGCGCCGATGCCGAATGTCACAGGCGCGGCGGGACACTTATCGTAAAGACACAAGGGACGCTCCGTCGTTGGGCGGCGTAGACGCCAAGTAAAAACCCCCGGGGACGCTTCTCGTGGGAAGACACATTGAATGAGAGCCGAGTCAAGCGTTTTTAGGCTTAGCGCTGTATAGTTTCCTGCCCTCTGAGCGCGAAGTTCTTATGCTCCATGCCAAGTTGCGCGAAAAGCTATTCTAGGACAATGTGCTGAGTAAGCTAGAGAGAGGAAAGCCATGCTTGCGTGTGTACCTTTCCCGATTTCACACCGTGTTGGATTGCGACATGAGCTGAAACTGCGTTGTTACGATGAGAGGGAGCGAGAGAGGAAAAAGGGCAGTGATTAACCGGAGGATATCTGGAGGAGGTTGGTTTGCGCGTACTGTAGGGACTCGAAGCAACCGGAGCAAGAGAAGAATGAACAATATGAGACTAGCTGTAGCGGGACCAAAGTCGACTCTCCCTCGTAAAACTGTGCCATTGAGGGTCGCGTGCTGCGCGATTCTGAGACGAAGAGGCGCACAACCTCGCATCACCAGTCGCACTTTGTTTCGAAATCAACTATTTCTAGATAAATCAATTCGCGGCTTTATAGCCTTTGACGGAAAGTTGCAGAGACGACAACGGCCCATGTGTTGCCGTACATGACCGTGTAAATGGATTAACTAACAAAGTAAAAAAAAGTTGTGTGCGATACGCACATGAATATATGAGCATAGCATGCCCACGGGTTCGCATAAGCTCTTACGTAAGGGCTGTGACACACTGAAAGCTCTCGAGAAAGTTTCGTAAATCCTCGCGAAGTGTGTACGTATACATATGGTTGCGTAAATGGCGGAGTTCGACGACGTTCACCATAGATCCTGTTTGCAGCTCATGATGAGCGCTTGTGCCTGTCTAGAATAATTCGCAAATGGACTTAAGCATGAGTTGAAACAAATTTGTGTATATATGAACCTATTAGCCATATGTGAACTGTCTTGTAATGTCCGTCTGCAGTGTATTTTCACGTGATATGCTCTACTGTCTCGCATTTCGTGCCCTCATTGTTCCTTCTTATGACATATTTTGTCCGCTAAGCGACAAGAAATAGCCGGTGCCACCATAATGGCATCATCTTCTTCTATTTCATCACTTCAATAAAATAAATCTATGCGTTAAAATCACCAGGACGATTGCTGCCAGAAAAAAAAAAGAAAAGCTTGTCATACACGCTGCACAATTAAAGATGTGATACGATGTTCCGAGCAAGGTATGATAATATCTAAAAAGTTCATGTGTGATGTAAAAATGAGTTTTATTTGTAAAAGTCAAGAAGCAGAAAAAGGTGCCATGTGACTCCTTTTTTTTTTTCTTCTTAAGAGTGCGTAATAGGTACAGATGTAGAGTGCAGTCGGTACAAATGATTGTATCTGCGTGTTATCTGTTTTGAAGTTTTGATCTACAGATACAACATAATCACAGCGTTTGTTTTTGTGAGCATCATGGTTCTGACTTGCAGTGTTTACGAAAAATACACAAGAGCTAAAGCCTAGTTTCCGCAAATTGCACATATAGCACGTAATCTACATGGCGACTGATACGCGATACAAACGAGCATGTACATTAATGTGAAAGACATGGTGAGCCTCGAAGCTAAAGAATCATGCCCCAGCAGAAGTTATTTTCGTTTAGACATAGTGCATTCTAAACATGGCACATTCAATTACGTATGCAAATGTGATGATATATGGTGTGGGTGGCTATCATGGCTGTTTTATTTAACAGCACTTATAATAGAACGTTGTTATGAGCGTACGTATACACAGTTTACGTTGGATGTGTCTCTTAAGAACAAAAATATTGAAACAGGCTACGAGAAAGCGAAGGTATTTTAATGCAGCATGAGCGCAACTTGTACGACCAGAAAAAAGAAACATAAACACACGTGGTGTTATATGTCTGACTAAAAATTATTTCCTGAAATAACTGCAATCTTACATAACTCGTTTTTTTTTTTCAGATGCGAAGCTGCTGTATGACTAGCCTGTGTAATGTCTGTCCTCCGTCCACACTGCTCCCCTAGCCGCAGGTGCTGGAGCGGTGCCAAGTAGCTCACGCCCTCCTAGCAGCGCGCTGTGACATATCTCGCCTTCTGCTACGCGCTTGCCACGTGTCAGCTTTCCCTCATTTTGCCCTCTCCAGCACTCGCAATGCTCGAGCCCACTCTTCAACTAGGCATCATCTCACCCGCGTCACCTCTCTCCATCTGTCAGCGAGAAGTCGAGAGCCGGCGGGTCCGCGCTCTGCCCCCGTCTCGAGTATCTAGCGGCGTGCGAGAACGTGGACAGTGCGCCGCTGCTTGCGCGCGATCAAGGCGGCTGAAGGGACGCCGTGGCGGCGTGCTTTCCGCTAGTTGGCGCATACCTTTCCCGGCGGTTGCCGGCGTTGCGAGGGTTAGCAAAGCCGGTTGCCTTCGCGAATGGCGACGTCAACACCGATGAGGCGCGAGCCAGGGAAGCCTAACGCAAGCGTCGGCAGTGAAAGACCAGCGACATCGACGAGGTGAGAGTCAAGAATACCGATCGCGTTCGAGAATACAGACAGCGCGCGGGTAACGCCGACGAGACGTGAGCCAAAGAAGCCTAGTGCAACTGTTTTCAACTCGTCCTACCTCCCGTGTCTCTGCGTTTCAAGCAAACGTTTACTCGAGCAAACTATACACTGAGTTTCGCTTCAAAATCGTTTTTGCAGCACTCTCGTTGACGCTCGTTTCAACCGAGTCAACGCCGTGCGCACCGCTGCTGCTTTGCGTCCCATCAAGGTTCCCTTCGGCAAGATGGTCCGTAGTTTTTTCACAAGCACACTTTTGTTAACACCGTCAGAAGAATCACACCAAGTCTGTTCCTACCTTCTGCTGTATTGTACTAGTTGTTATGTGTCTGTCAAATACATTCAGAGAAGCGGTTCGGCTAATGGAATTGAAACGCATGACGCACGTTCTTGCATTCTCTGGTCAGCGTTACCTTGGCCACAAGAATAAGCGCATGCAAGTATCGCTCGATATACATGCGAAGCATCTTTTGCTCGTGGGTATGCCCTGCGAGTGCGTCAACCGACATCCGCACTCACACTACACCTGCGCAACACTCCTCCTTCCCTCTCTCCAACAGCTGCGTGTTCCATTTTTCTCCTACCACATGCTTCCGATCGCTCCCCCATTGCGCATGCAAATTTACGAATTCGGTGACGTAATAACTCCGCTGTACTCAGTCTCGCATAAGAATACACAAATAACGACACTTTTGTGCCTGAAGAAATATGCATGCACGGTTACACCAATAATAATTGTTGGAGTTTCACGTCCCAAAACCATGATATGACTAATAGATTTCTTCATGCAGGACTCCAGAAACGTCGATCACCTCAATCTTAGTACACGGGCCTGTATAGAATTTCACCTCCATTGAAATGGGGTCACTGCGGTCGGGATTTGATCCCGGTATACCTTCCGTTCAGCAATCGATTGCTATGACCACTACCTTAGCAGGTGCAACAAAAGCGAAGTTTGGGGTGGTGCTTGAACTCCATCTAACTGTACACTGGTAAAACATACCTGCTTTGAAATCCCATCCACCTGTAAAAATTAAGCATGCTGTGATTGTCCAATACGTATCCTCTTCATTAGTGCTGAGGAAACAATACTGTGATGACGCCAACAGATTGTCATATCTTAAGCGGCTAGACCCAATACACAACAAAGAGGTACGCTTGTTTTTGCTATTCAAGCCTGTAATATGAACGTGTATAAGCAGCTGTATGTGACAAATTGTTCATTTTTTGTGCGAGAATATGTGAAACACCAGTGGTACATTCTAGAACCTTCACGTCATGTCATATGTCAATTTATGTCTATGTGACTGAAGTCTGTTTTGTGGTTGTTGCAAACGTAGGTCTCATAAAATATGGTACGCTGAATTGCTATTACTATTAATCGGCTGTTATGCAATAATTTTTTTCTAAACACAAGACCATACTAATCAGAGATTAGGGATAGTTTACGGCTCCCGTATGATGGATTATATAGTGCATTAGACCGCCCGCCACAGTGGTCTAATGGTAATTGTGCTCGACTGATGACCCGCAGGTCACGTGATCAAATCCCAGCCGCGGTGGCCGCATTTTCGATGAAGGCGAAAATTGTTGAGGCCCATGTGCTTAGATTTAATAAATGCGGAGTGAAGTTCAATCCGGTCCTTCCTTCCTTCCTTGCTTCCTTCCTTCCTTCCTTCCTTCCTTCCTTCCTTCCTTCCTTCCTTCCTTCCTTCCTTCCTTCCTTCCTTCCTTCCTTCCTTCCTTCCTTCCTTCCTTCCTTCCTTCCTCTCCCTCTCTCTTCTCTAGGAAACACAGGCCTGAATGCCTTAGCGCGCGCGGGCCTGTGTAATCGCGTGTGTAAAAGGCTCTGTTCTCTCCCCTTTACACTCTCTCAACACTCCCGTGATGGCGTCTGGGAACGAGATTATGCAGACGTGCGATGAACGCACGTGATCTCACGTGGCGTGGCTGGGTACTTCAACGAGAGTTCGGGACGAGTAATAGCAACAGATACTACAGTGAATCCGTGGTGTGATCCACTTGAAAGGACGCGTTTACACCAGACAAGGAGCCTGTGATGAACGGAACTCGGAGTCGACCCGTGCGCTGCTTCGCATGGTGCTCATGGTTCCTTTTAGTGGGAGTTGGTGTAATTTTGTTTGTTATTATTTTTCAACATGTTGCATCTCAAGGGATGGTACGGCTAAAGAAAGATTAACTGCCTGACAATGGCCTCACCACCCGAGCACTGTTCAACAGGGTTTGGAATACATCAAGAAATTACACAATAGAAAGCGGTAGCACTGAGATAGAAGATGACAGTACTATCAGCAGTTGACGACACACAAGGAATAATGTAACTAAATATTAATTTTTCTTTTTGATGCGAAAGTCGTAAACCACACCTTGCTTGATGTATTGCTCATACTATGAGAAGGCACTCAGGACAGCAAATGTGACTTAACAAGACACTTAAACATAGATGTTGACATGGCTTAATTCACAATAATTGAGTCTTGGAGATGGTTTATTTACATGCGCATTAAAAAAAAAAAACCCTGGTGCCCGAAATTTCCAGAGCCCTCCACTACGGCGTCCATTATAATCATATCGGGGTTATGGTACGTTAAACTCCAGCACGAGGTCATCTACAATTTTTTTCAAAAACGAACATCATGACGATGCCATGACCAGCGGCGATGACTGCCATGAGAGTTCACTGTCGCAGTAAACGATACAATAGGAAGCAAACTGCAAATGTGTAATGAAGCCATCAACGCAACGAGATGAATTTCACTATTTTGCTCAAAAATGTTGTGTGAAAACTAGGTATATTTAAAAAGAAAAAAAGGAAGTTCAATAAGAACAATAGCAAAAAAGGAAGTGGCGTAACTTAATATGAATGTCTGGGAGCGTAAGCCTATCTAAGCTTCATGAAACTTTGCTGTATAAGTGGTGGCTTGACGCTATAGAAGTTGCAAGAAACAGCAGCCGCCCGCTTTATTTCGTTGCTAAGAGAAGCTCACCCTGCGAAATTAGAGCAGAGTTACACTTAACAAGGAGGAAGTGTTACAGCAAAACTTTGAGAGAACAAAAAAATAATAGACGAGCTTTTTGGGAAGATATACTCATATTTCATCGTTAAGTGCTTTCGAACCCGCTTGTGCTCACGCAAGCTCGAAACTTTATTAGGTCAATTAAGAAAGAGTCGCCGAGGAGGCCGCATTTTACTGTTTATTTTGAACTTTGGATCACAGTGAAAAGAAATGTGATACCGACGCATATTCGGGCTCTCTGTTTTGATGAAGCATTTTCAGATGACGCCAGGCGTGCTCGCTGAAGATTTTGAAATTTTTCTTAATCAGTTCACTACGCACTAGAAGAATTTTCAGCCAGACAGACGTTTATGATGATTAAACATTTACTATTTTACGTTTTGTGATAAGATCCAAGTGTTATAGCGTCAATGCCGCATAGATGTTGCAAAAACAAACAACCATAGTAAACGAACTACCAGATAGCACTCATATCAGATGACAGGCGACTGATGCGAGCATAGATATTCCCAAAATGTTCTTGCGCTCGGAATGATCAAATGTGCGAACGCCGTATGATAAGTATCAAGTCTATCTTGATGCGTGCTTTGTGGCAACCAGCCTTCGCTAACGATATTTACAGCATCGCCTGCAACCTTACTTCAACTCACTTCCTAACAGTCATCGCGTAAGCACTGTTCTTTTAAAACCAATTAAGCCGAACTAATGAACACACACACACACACACACACACACACACACACACACACACACGCACACACACACACACACACACACACACACACACACACACACATATATATATATATATATATATATATATATATATATATATATATATATATATATATATATATATATATATATATATATATATATATAGTACACGCGCTGCGCGAGACACCGTAATCTTCATTAACATCGCACTTGACGAGCCACACGTTGTACCTTATGTGCATCAGTTAGGCTTTCTATACAACCCCAATTTATGAGCATGGACTTATATTTGGGTTTAGAGAATAATATTTTTTTTTATGTCTCTGCCTCTGCCTTCTCCGCAGTGTTGCAGAATGTGAATCGTGTTTACGATCTAGCACTAACTAGCATAAACAATAAACCACAGATTATCAGGTGCCTGCAAAATCGCCATAGATACGAGGAATTAAAAAACCACATGACGGGACGTACCTGTTTTTTAAGTCAGAATGTTTGTCGTCTTCTTCGTAAGGCGTGAGTCAGGCGAATATTTTTCGTTTAGCGCCTTTTTCGGGCGAATGCTTACCGTAAAGAAAGAAAAAAGAAAAACAACTCCACGCTCGTGAGCCCAGCAGATTTACCGCTCCTTGCGTAGGAGCCAGCCATCTGCCGTCCTCGCTTCGATTCTGCCAATCCGAGGCGAAGAAATCGGAGCAGCTAGTGCGTCACTGCCGTCCCGCGTCATGACAACATCGCCAGCACACGCGCAGGCCGCGTAGCGCACCTCGCTTGCCCTATAAGAACGGAAGCTCTCCTGGAGCATCGCTGGGCGCTGTATACGAGCGCGTGTGCCTTCGTTTTCCAGCGGAAAAAAACAAGAGGTCGGTCTTTTGCGAAGTACTTTTTGTCCACGTCCTCTTTTCGCATTCGCGATTGTTCGTTGTCGTATAAGAAACAATGTACCCGCCAGTCAGTAGAATTAGCGGTGACGTTATTATCCTCCTCGGTTAGAACCACCGAGCTGAATGCGGGATGTGATTCCGATCGCAGGAAAAAAAGCAAGGAAAGGAGTGCGGATAGTGATCCAAGAGAATCAGACGATTCTTCGGCCGCGTTCTTATATGCGCACCTTAGCCTCTTATGCAATGAATCCTCATCGACTAGCTCAGCTCTGTGAAGCTCTGAAGACGTATTGCGTATACGGTCCACACGTGTACGAAAGCAAAACATTAGCGATGTTCTTTTGTTCGTTTTCCTGTCACTCCGTTTTTGTCCACGAGCTCCCAACATTCGGGCTTCTTTGCGCCTGCATCGACGCTTTAGTGAACGGCGGGTGAGCGAAGTGGCTTTCCCGCTTTTTTCTCCAAATGCATGCTGGGATAAGGTTTCGGCCTCCGTTGCTTCTACGGCAGCGGCGTGGGAGGGGTCGGTAAGACGCGCGAATGTCCGCAACAGGTGGCCGACGCCATTGGGAGACTGTCGTCTTGACAATGGGCAGCAGCACCGTGATGGAATGAGGATTTTGTTTTGTTTAGCGCTCGGCATTGACCAAGGCTGCTTTTGCAACAGCGCGTAACGTCGCCCACCCAGACGCTGTTTTGACGTCAGAGCTTTATTCACGCAGGCGTTGTCGCTACTGTTTTTTTTTTTTCTCTCGTCTCTCAAAAAAACACAGATGACGTGCGCGAGATAAAGGTGGGTAAAGGAGAGAGAGAGAGAGAGAGAGAGAGAGAGAAAGGGGTGTATATGAAGATCAGTGGAAAAGCGTTGCTGGGAAAAATGAAATGTCAGCAGCAGCTGCCGTTTAAGAGGTCCCACGTTCGCGAAGCAGTACTCGTTTCAGATCAGTGGCGAAGAACAAGCACCTTGAAATAACGAGACGCGCATATTACGCACGCGGTCCAGCCGATGATGAAACAACTTTGACGAACGAAAACCATTGTGTGTCCCATTCAAAATTAGTGTGGGCCACTCGACACTCTAGTAGGCGCAGTTCTTATTCTTTAAACTAGGCCACCTTGCGGCAGATAAGATATTTTCATTTTTAAATGAAACCATTGTACGTTTAAATGTTTCCTCGTTTAACCGACAACGTCCTGCACCGCACTCTGAAGAGCGCACCCGTCCTGTGTATTTTTTGAAGTGTGTATTCTTTAGACCATAGAGTTTCCCACAATACTTACTAGAGGGAACTCTGGCACTAGTGTCTATGGGAGTTGCAACACACGGCGCTTCAACGAGGATGGGAATGATGGGTAGTACACACATTTGTCTAATTTTCGTACTTCTGGCCTGATTCTGGCTCCGTGTGTGTTCGTGTGGCTTGGAGCTATTTTTTCACGAAAACATAAATTACCAAATGTTCACCGTTTGCGCTTCACAACCTTATTCTTTTAAGCTTACTATTTCGAATCAAGTCCCTAAGTTCAAAAGGGTTCGTTCTTTCTTTAAAAACTAAACCGTAACCAGTAATAAACGAAGTCGCAAGTACGATTCGCCGCCAGCAAGTACGAAGACTAGGCAAATGTGTGTACTACCCATCATTCCCATGGTCGCTGAACGATCGCAGCGCCAGAGTGCCCTCTAGTTAATTTTGAGAAACTCTATGCTTTAGACATCTTAAAGTGGGGCTCAGGAGTAACTTGGTGCGACTGTCT
>NC_134700.1:281514041-281536541 GCF_043290135.1 Rhipicephalus microplus | reverse complement strand
ACATGTAACCCCCTCACTCTGACATCCCTTTCCCACCCCCTCGCTGTGCGACATTATACAAGGCTATCCTATCCTCTGCCAGGGCGCCTGGGTAGCCGAGTGGTTAGGGCGCTCACCTTCGGATCGAGGCACGCGGGCTCGAATCCCACCTCGTGGAAGGCTTCTAAGCAAGAATATATCTCTTTTTCTTTACATTCGTGTTTCTTCCTGTATTTCTGTTTTTCATTTCTCTCTTTCTCTTTCTAAACGCTCACTCTCTCACCCATCAAGGCTACTTTAGGGAGTTAAGAGTAGTGGGATTTTCCCGAAATCTGTGGCACATACACGTTCATGATGATGATGATGACAGGTTCGCAACCCCACTGCCTTCTTCATGGCTTGATGAAATATTTGCTAGTATAAAAGGAGCTGTAGAGTTGATGAATTGTAAGCCCCGCCGCGGTGGTCTAGCGGCTAAGGTACTCGGTTGCTGATCTGCAAGTCGCTGGATCAAATCCCGGCTTTGGCGGCTGCATTTCCGATGGAGGCGGAAATGTTGTGGGCCCGTGTACTAAGATTTGGGTGCACGTTAAAGAACCCCAGGTGGTCGAAATTTCAAGAGCCCTCCACTACGGCGTCTCTCATTATCATATGGTGGTTTTGGGACGTTAAACCCCACAAATCAATCAATCAATAGGTGATAAATTGTAACCTGTTGTTGGCAACGTGCACGCGTGATAGCGTAACGGCTCGCTTCAGTCTGCACTGCTTTGTGCGCGCATCCCGTACTTTTGTTTCACGGTATGAGGACTGAGTTCGTTATGGGCTTGAGCGTCTTGCGTTCAAATGCCTGGTGTGTATCTGTTTCACGCCAAAGTTGACGCACTCGTTTAAACGAAGTGATTGCCTCTTCATCAAGCACCAACTTGGTCTCCTGCATACTTATTCTGAAAAACGTTTGCTGAACAAAGCTGAGTACTCTAAGCTTGTGCTGTTATTGACTGACATATATCAAAGAACGAATACAGAGTCAATAGATAGCTATACCGTGGTACCGTCCTATACTGAAGCGTTTCGTATGCCATGCCCATAATTCGATATGGTTTCGTAGGGAATCCACATACTCTCCAAATGTATTGTTTGTTATTTGCCATTTATTTCCGTAACACATGCAATCATATGAGATAATTGAAATGACATACAGAACGCTTCTGTGGGAATTGACTTGTAGGACTGATGAAGAACCAGGACAACCCTACTTGCAGCCAGGAGAAAGCATGCACATATTTACTATACATGTGATGTTACCACTGATGGAATGGAAAAGAACAGTTTTAATGAGGCTAATCAAAAGTGACACAATAACGGTTGCTTCCTTTTTTTCGTTCATTACGTGATTGCCTAAATTAAGTTTGCCGAATCAACTACGCGCACACTTTGAGTTTTCGTCGTTTAGTTCAGCTATAATTTTGATGGTCAGCTAATGTCTGAAAAAAAATAAACATAATTCATCTACGAGCAGTAGAAGAGTCAAAAAGAGCCGAGATAAAGCACCGTTGAATCTATGCACGCAAGCGAAAGTGGTTGCTTAATATTTCACGCTAACGAGACATCATGCGCGGGCTACTCAAGGGTCTTGGTAATCCCATGAAGTGGGGGCGTCACACACATCTCAGCTGCATGGCAAAGAAATAAAGAACGAAAGAAATGGAGAACCTGGTGTCTATTGGTTGAGCGCTTTGATGGCGACAATGATAACACTTTCGGAGACCAAGTGGGCACCAGTATGAGTCACCGATCATTTAGGCGATGATAGTGAAGTTATAGCACCCTTGTTACAAAAGCTGGATAATAGTTAGTATTGGTCTCATGTTACAGTCTCTGTAGGAATTAAAGGTTAAATTATGCTGCACACTTGGTTATACATTAAGTTATACAATTAGGGACCAGCCTTCCTTCAAGATGTTATCAATCGTTGTGAGAAACACTCGCTGTAGATTGCTTTGAAGTTATCAGTCGATCCTAATGCTGCTCCCCTATTCACGTTAGCTTTCAGCACCTCAGTTGATGTTGCGTTGACTCCACGATCAGCCCACTTATGACTCATCGACGATGCCAATTGTCAGCGTCATGTAGTTATGTCATAGTTTGACGTCACGCCTCGGCGGCCGCATTTTTGATGGTTTCGAAAATTCTTGAGGCCAGATTAAGGTGCCCGTTCAATAACCTCAGGTGGTTGAAATTTCCGAAGCCTTCCGTTATGGTGACTCTCATAATTATATCGTGGTTTTGGTGCGCTTAACCTCAACAGTTAGGACGTCACACCGATGGCCTAAATCTTGGCGGTCTGAGACGTCATGATGATATCACATGATGACGTCATGTTTGACGTCACGCTCGATCTGAGAAAATCCCGTAAGTCTCCGGACGGAATCTTCCAGGATCTTGCGAGTCCAACCTTTGCGAGCGCTTACGGTTTCGAAGAATCTCGCAAAGTTCCGCGCACATCTCGTGGACGGGAGCGTGCAAAAGCAGCCACTCCAGGTGTTCGCCTTTAAAAAAATACTGAAAACAGGAGAGAGTGTTGAAAGTGCCCGACAAAATTCGCAGGTCCAAAGCGATTGTTCACTTTGCTTGAATATCTGCACAAAGGGTAACAAAGCCACCTCCGAACCTGTCAGAGTCCGACGTTGTGTCGCCTCCGTACTGAGTACTTATTTCAGCGAATAGATAATAATAATATTATATTTGTTGTGGTTTAACGTTCCAAAAAGACCACATGATTTGTGAGACGCCATAGTGGAGGGCTCCGGAAATTTCGACCGCCTGGGGTTTTTTAACGTGCACGTAAGTCTGAATGCAGGGGCCTCAAGTATTCTCTCCTCCATCGACAGTATGTGGCCCCCGTAAGCGGGATTCCATCCCGCAATCTGCGGGTCAGCAGTGGGGCTCCATAACCACTAGACCACCATGGCGGGTCGTTGTAGTGAATGGAACTGTTGCCGCTATTTGTGCGTAATTGTCTTAATTGTGTTTCTTTTAGCAGAGACTGTCTTGCTTCTGCTAACTTTAAAATAGATCGTATGATGTTAAGATTACGACCACGTGGTGTGCATCTAATCATTGCTTTGCATTGTTATTAATGATGAACAGCCGGTGCCACGAAGAAGAGAGGATAAGGAAGAAAAGGTGGGAACCTGTTTCACACGCACATTCACTTCCCTGCATTGCGAGTTCATAGTTGTTCGTGAAAACTAAAGTCGTTCGTTAACACCCCTTAACTTCAGGAAGAGCGACGACGCAAGTATCAACTGATAAGCTTGCTAGGCTTGTGTAGCCACCCTCCGATATTTTTTGTCACCAAGAATTATCTTAAGCTCAAGATATCTAACGTGATGGGGAGTAGAAATTTCCAGCCGTCACAAAGAACATAGAAGATGTGTTTGATGGCTAATGCTCTTGAAGTTTTCATGTGATCATGTCACTAACGGGAAATTAAAACACCTTCGTGAATGCCGTACAAGGCTTCAAGTGACAGTGTTTCATATGCTTTTTCAGAAACAGTTAGGTGGCAGTGAAGTTCACATTTGTTGTTGACGCGACTTTTGAGGAGAAAATAAGATGAAACATTGCTTTTGGTTCCCGAAACATAGATTTGTATTTGACGAGGGCGACAAAACTTGTTATATGCTCTTATTATTATAAAATAAAAAAAAAACTTCGTGAACGTGGGAGTCGCGCAGGCCAAAGTTTTGACATTCAGACTTGTCTTCTTCAAGCTTCCCTACATTCCTGAACTTTTTATGATTCCCGTTTTATAAGGGCTATAATAAATAAGGTTCTTTATGGGGAGAGCCGTAAAACATTCATGCACCCACGAATCGAATAACGCTACTTTGTACACGTGAACATAGAGAGATAAAGACAGAGATGGAGAGATGGGAAATATTGATCCTACACAGAATGTTTTCAGCATCTCAGGGAAATGCGTACACCCCACTCCACCTGGCGGCGTGCTTTCGTCCCACCGTCACGGACAACGCCGGCTGGCTTATGGTAAACCAGCGAAGCGAGTGATACAGAAGCGAAACATCGCACGCTATGCGCTCGTGCGAACCTTCTCCCCCCCCCCCCAAAAAAAAGAGCAAGCACTCGAGGCTGTCTCCGTTCTCTCTCGCTTTCTTTCGATGTTTATCCGTAGAAAAAAGTCGTTCTGACTCTATATACCGCTCGATAAGTTTCCATCGAGAGCCCCGGGCAAAACCATCGCGTTGCTATATTTAGCGCCGGTTGCATGTGTACCTGGAAAACAGGAGTAAAAAGGTAGCCGATGCACAGCCTACTTTTCTGCGTTAATTGCATGCACTGCGGGCGAAACGCTCGGTTAGTCTTCGTGAGTTGAGTGATTTTTCTATGACGATGGGTCATTCAGTTTATTTATTTATTTATTTATTGTACCCTCAGGGCCAGAGGCATCGAAGAGGGGAGTGGGTTTACAAAAAATGGATTCAGAAGGATAGTAAAGGGGAGTACAGGATTCAACGTTTACTGAATAATCAATTTTAGCTGATAACAAAGTTAGCACACAAAAGCAGAACAAAAGAGATCTAGTGGACATATTTTAAATAATCTTAGTATACAATTCTAGCTACAAAACACATCGGAACACGCAAGAACATAAAAAAAAAACGAAAAAGGCCCACGTCATAAGTAACCTCAGTTTACAATGTTTGTTAGTGCAGCGCGAAACAGCTGATAATCAGTAATCGCAGCAGTCGCTCCAGGAAGCTGGTTCCAGTCTTTGCTGGTGCGTGGGACAAAAGATTCTGAACACGTTCTTGTTTGGCATATCGGTATACCAACTTTGTGCGCATGATCGATGCGAGAGGACACGTAGGACGGTGAAAGAAAAAGATTAGCACGAAGGTGGGGGCTGTTATGGAAGATTTTATGAAAAAGGCACAGGCGAAAAAACTTACGACGAGAAGAAAGGGAAGTCAGTTAAACCAGGCACGTTAGATAGCGTAGAGTCTCGACCGGTACGTTCGATAGCGTGACTGCGATCCGGCTTGGTTGCAGCTAACTCATGTCGACTCTTTGCGGTAAACAAGCGGTGACACAAAAGGGCTTATCCTCATGTGTCTCAATCCGTGTCCCCGTTTGCTTAGCGCAAAGAATCTAGGCAGATAGCATGGTTTAGGGTTAAATAGGAGGTAGCACGTAAATGCGTCCCCATATGCTCCCATTCGTTCAAGCTAACTAACACGAACGAAAACTTACACATGTACATGCACGCAACAAAGCATCAGGGAAACCGTCTGGCCAATGACAGTGGCCGATAATTGAAGAGAGAGAGAAAAAAACGCTTAATTTTATGTCGGACTAAGATTTATAGATATTCCTGCGCCAGAAGGACCATGGTCATGGTCGGCGAAGGCGCTGGCGTGAACCACATGGGCCAGTGGGACACGGGAGGTTTCCATAGTAAGGGGATTGTAGGGCAGCGGGGCATGATAAAAAAAAAAAGTGCCCCGCGTAGGCGTAAATACATGGGCGATTGGAACAAGAAGGATTGGAGTGGTAGCGATGAAGAAATAAGTGTGCTGAAGGAACTGAAAGTATTGAGTTGAATGGCTCTTAGTTGGCTCTGATGTGCCAACGGAGAGGGAAGGGTGTGGTGGCAGTAGAGTCTGCAATGTATGCCGGAAGCTTTTGTACTGCTGCTTCAGACTTTTCTAGTAGAGTCATGCCCCGTCCGCTATGAGCAGTTATGTAGAACGTAGAAAAGAATTTTGGAGTTCAGCCCGTGTTCACGCACAGTAGAAAGTGTTCAAAAAAAGGAAAAAAAAAAGGACGAGATGCCCTAGGACGCCACACTAAAGTACAATGTTTTGCTACTCTATATCTACTGGATATCACTATTAGTATTGGTTTTCCTCTTATAAACACATAAAAAACGTGACCAACAAAAAATTAAGCGAGCTGCTTCTGTATTCTAAAAGGAACACCACGTCCACAAGCGTGAAAATTAAGGAAAGTGACCAAGACAAATGTATGAAGGGAGATGCGGGAAACAAATATGGTGGAGAACGTTTCACCATTTGTGATTATGTATGCAAAAGAAAATGATTTTTGTATATTTCAAACATTTTATCTTAATTACATGATCCTTGGCCATTTCTTCAGGGTGGGTGTGGGCCGACAGTTTTACGATCTACGTCTACATTTCCACAAAAGGTGAAAATTTTGTATATAGGGAGACAGAATAGTGGAGATGGAAAGGCGGGGAGGTTAGCCAGTTAAGGACAACCATTTACTACCATACACATGGGAACGAAATGGAGGAGATCGACAAATATTGAGGAAAGAGAGGTCTGTCTGCTCTAATATGGGAGGACTGTTGACCAAGCAATACGTTACATTCGACATACAGCGGAAGTGTTATCACGCACAACATGGGGCGACAAGTATGTTTGAGCACGCTGTATTGGTACATATTAATTTAATGTATAGTTTGTTTTGCTTTGACTACCAAGGCCGGGAAGGAGAGGTGCGGGTGTTCCTTGAACGTTATAGCATTTCTATAATCCTGCCGTGATAGACGTTGCCGTAAGTCGTTTCAAGTAAAGCTTCAAATGAAATGTTGAAGAAACAAGTCCATCATATTTTTTTTTGATATTATGTGCTTCAAAGAATGCTGTTTTACAAAGTGGTCATTTTGTAAAAGGCTGAAAAGAGGCTGGCTACAGCTCTCCGCATCCCCTATGCCTAAGGGCGGGTTTTGCTGCTTACATATTGACATAAACACAACACAAGCAAAACATACTAGCACATAGAAAAACCAGCACCCGTCACATACACCAATGACGCGTCAGCGTTTACGTCTGGGAATCATGCTTCTTTACCGCTCCATCGTATAACGTGTTCAAGCGAACACCGACGCAAGCCTGGC
Organism: Rhipicephalus microplus; assembly: GCF_043290135.1. Classification (NCBI taxonomy): domain Eukaryota; kingdom Metazoa; phylum Arthropoda; class Arachnida; order Ixodida; family Ixodidae; genus Rhipicephalus; species Rhipicephalus microplus. The sequence continues at coordinate 281,529,610 of NC_134700.1, read as the reverse complement.
AACACTGCACACAAGAGTTGCTGTGAAGCGCTGCCGTGAAGCGCTGCCGGCGAAGTCTTCGGGAAGAAGGCTCCCGTCCGTTCATCGGAGGGCGCGGCGGTGAGTTTCCGAAAATAGCCCGCGCCCACCCAAGGTATGGGCCACCTGCCGGGGCTCGCTGCTAAATAAGGCAGCCTTTCGTGACTACACGCAGAACCGTCCCTCGAATGGCCCACCTTTCCTTCACTCACCGACTTCCCTTTTCTCCTTTCCCTTCTTACCCATCCAACTCAACGATTCTTTTCGCACCCCTCCTTCTCCCTAGCTCTAGCGGGCTCGTTTGTAGCGTTGATGTTTGACTCTATACTGGTTTGGATGTACATGCATTTGCTGCGATCCATCGATTCTTTCTGCTCTAAGCGGCAAGCACGCTTTCTTCCGGGTCATTAAGGGCACCCGAAAAATATTGATAGATAAGGGCTTCGCTATACTGGCACTAGGAACATGCTCTGGAAAGCGAGATTTTATAACTTGGAGGTAAATGTACGCTAGCAGGTGTTGCTTCCTGCAATTTTCGAAACGATTATCGTGATTCAAGCACCGGTGATAGCAGTCGTTTGATCGGCGCGAACGATGGATCGATTGATGGTCACTGACCTTTAGTTGTGTGGAGTTGTCCTGTGCACTTGGATAAACGTATGTGTACACCACTGCCTTGAGCAACGCGTGCTGGAACACCGAATTCAAGTTTATTGAACGATTACTTCTAGTGTAGCGATATAAACGTGATATATTTATTGGCAAAAGATGCTTCACGTTTGCTCGAGCATTTAGTGTTCTAAACGACGGCGCGTCGCTTTTGTTATCTTACCTGGTACTCAAAAAGTAATTTCAATGTTCCGGCTCATGTTACTAACGACTATACATATTTCTGTATGAATTTGTTGTCATGCACTTGATGAATCACCAATATTGACTAAAGTAATGATTGTACCAATATAGTACGTCCGTGTACAATTATAGTGTATATATGCTATATAATCATATATAACAATGCTTATCTTGATTAGATTAATCCAAAATCAAGGCAGCCCTTAATCAAAGGTAGCGACTTTGACTACATAGTGAATTCTATAGTTTTTATTTATTTAATTTTTCTACCATTGGTTGTATATGGTTGGACGGACGATTGTGGTAACACCCTAGTTCAACTGATGCGTGATACAAAGTAGCTTAATTCTTGTACCTTAAAAAACAGGGCTCGGGTCAATAAACTATCAAACTCCGTCATTTGGTCCGCAATTGCCACTGCATCATGTTAACTACACATGCCTAGTCTTTTTGGAGTTATTTTGTTACGCTTAGTATCGATATAAATAGAACTACTGGCAACGGCTCTTCTATCACGCTACGCTCTTACACAAATTCCATGTTTTGTTTTGTTAGCAAACATGTTTCCACACGTTTTGAGCTGGCTTGGAAAGTCGACGATGAGTGTGGGCTTGTTGGTGACGTATTCGAAATAATGTTTTTTTTTTTGGCGCGAGGCGAAATACAGAAACAGGAAGGGTTGGTGCTCTATCCTATCATCTTCGTCTATCATTTTTCGGTTTTCGTATTTCGCCTCGCGCTACGAAACATTCTTTCAAGCGGCTCGGAAAAGTATTTACTCAGAGGCTTCCGTTTATCCCGCGAATCATTTTCCCATAAGTTCTCTTTTTTTGCATCTTGACGATGTTCTACAAATACACTATTCAGACTGCATTCAGTGCAAGCACTCTGGAGGTGTTTCGGAGACAAGGTTTCTTTACGAATATATGGAAACATCGAAGATATTGGGTGTGACACTGAAATTAGATAAAAAAAACACACACAATTAGGTGACCATAAAGTCACTTCAATATATATATATATATATATATATATATATATATATATATATATATATATATATATATATATATATATATATATATATATATATATATATAAGTGTTTTGCGAGCGCACCACTCGCGATACGAAGGAACACTCGTCCACCCACGATTAGCCCGAAAGTTCGTCGACCTGCGTTTCGATATGCTGGGCTCCACCGGCAGCATTTTGCTGGAAGCACATGAGCTTAGATTCACTAACGCGTAAGAGAACCCAGGTAGTCGTAATTTGTGGAGCCGATCACTATGGCATCCCTCATAATCATAGCTTTATTTTGAGACGAAAACACACACTGCACTATTGTTTAGGTCCGTTAACGGCATCTAAACAAAGTAACACGTATACACTCGGGCCCCGTTCGTTTCTCTTTCACAACGGTTATTTCGGCAAGTGGCGTCGGCAGCCGAAGTACAGCGGGCTTTCGGTGATTTTCGAGAAGTGATTGCGTGACGCCGAGGGATTCTGAGCGCCGCCTTTGGACGCCTCCTGAACGATATTGATGGCTCGGAGTTTAGCGTCCTCATTTTTCTTTGCCCTGTCGTAGCGACAGCTGCTTACAGCTCTTCCATGGTACAGTATGGTGTACTGTGAATCGTCTATTATTTTTCAAAACACACAGACGCTGTGCGCACAATTGTGCACAGCAGTCCGTTTTGTTTTTTATATCGACTATAGCGAATAGCGGCTGCTTCTTAAGAGGCAGATGAGTCAACCTGAGGGTGAATCGAAGCTCCTGCATAGTGAATTTGTCTTCATTCAATCCTTTTTCTCTATTCGCTTTGCCCGAAAGAATATGCCAGGCTCAGTTTAGTTAAGCCCGTCATTCATTCATTCATTCATTCATTCATTCATTCATTCATTCATTCATTCATTCAGCTTCATTCTGGAGAATACAAATTTGTCTTCCAGTGGTCGCATTTCGATGGAAGCGAAATGGTAGGAGTGCGATGTGATCGCAAGTTAAAAAACACCACATTGTCGAAATTTTCTGGAGGAGCCTTCCACTATACGGTGTACCTTATTATCATATGTTTTTGAGATGGTAAACCAATAATAATAATAATAATAATAATAATAATAATAATAATAATAATAATAATAATAATAATAATAATAATAATAATAATAATAATAATAATAATAATAATAATAATAATAATAATAATAATAATAATAATAATAATAATAATAATAATAATAATAATAATAATAATAATAATGCACTATTTTTTTCGGCGAGCCACATGCCGTACCACTTCGTGCGAGCCATGCCAAAAATACAATATTTCTTTGCTCGAAATTCACATAACTGAAAAACGAATTCGCACTACATTTCTAGCTTCACATTTGATTATATTTATTTAGACACAAGGCATGACTGACTTCAGAATCGAATCATATATATTGAAGTTTATTTGCGAATAATTACTCTCACACATAAATTAGTGTAGTGCGACATTATTTTGTTGCAGTACAATAGTGAGTGACTTATAGGGAACGTTGTGTCGATTTGACGCACTTACAGAGAGTTGTTCATAAGTGGCGTCTGGAAGGAATAAGAATTAAGCGGTCTCCAAATGCAGTTCCTAAACACTAAAGTTTACACTTTTGTAAAGTAAATTTGTAAAGTAAGGTCGACCGCACGAGCGCGAGCTGGTATCAAAGCTCGATTTTGTGAAACTGGAACAGTGAAGTTTGCAAACTTCGCGGCCCAAAGAGTTGTCGCGTTTTTATTTCGTGTATGTGTGTGCGATAAGCAGCTCACGGCAATAGTTACAAATACGAGTTACAATAGTTAACAACACACTCTCAATTCGTTTCTTATGAAGTCACTTATAAAGAGAAGACAGCGGGCTTTAACGTATATTCGGTTTCAGCCTCATTCGCTCAACTCTAAAGGTCATGGCGCCACTGCGTCTTTGACATTTCGAATTTTTAGCTATGCACAGTAATATATAAAAAGAGTATGCCCATTGAAATAGCATCCTGATTATAAATTAATTTTCACATCATTCATCTGTCAACGACAAAAAAAAAAGCACTAGAAATTTACTTAGAGCCTGTTGTCTTTGCCTTTATCTAAGGTCTCGTATGGTCATGTGATCCTGACTCAGGTTGAAATTACAGATATTCTATGCGCGGACTTTTATACCATCGTTGCATTAAAAAAATGACAGGCGTACTAGAAAGAGTATCGTGCTAAATATGGCCGGTTCTGATCTATCACTTTGGGCACCCAATTTTGTGTTTCTGAGGCTATCGACTGAGTCTGAAGGAAACTGCGACCTATACAACACCTTGATAACGACCACTTATAAGCCGTACGGCAAGATACAATAACAAGTATGTTAACAGTTCATGCTTCCAAATAGTAAAGAACCACCGAGACTGACTGAGACAGTTTTGCGCTAACTCATCTTTCATTTTGGTATTGACTTAACGGCATGCTTTTGCATGAATTTGTGTTTGTTTGAATTTAATTTGTGTTTATTTGAATTATAAAAAAACGACGTATGCGTCATAACTATGCGTTTGATACACTGACTTTTTTTATGAGTGCGGGGCAACAAGTTTTTGACGAGGTGGCCCTGAACAACTTAACATTATTCACTTATTATTCACTTATTGGGGCCGCATTATTGTCTACTTCGAAAAGCTGCCGATGTTGACGGCGAAGGAGAGATCTGATGTTATTTACTCATTGATAGATTGATTGATCGATATGTGGGGTTTAACGTCCCAAAACCACCATATGATTATGAGAGACGCCGTAGTGGAGGGCTCCGGAAATTTCGACCACCTGGGGTTCTTTAACGTGCACCCAAATCTGAGCACACGGGCCTACAACATTTACGCCTCCATCAGAACTGCAGCTTCCGCAGCCGGGATCTGAACCCGCTACCTGTGGGTCAGCAGCCGAGTACCTTAGTTACCAGGCCACCGCGGCGGGGCATTTATTCATTTATTGTTCACTAGCATGAACAACCTCCTCAGTAGGGAACAGACCCTGGAAAAGTCGATTTATACGAGAAGAAAATTCCTTCACACGCGCACATGCACATTCACTGACAGATTCAAAACAAAAGTAAAAGTTTACATAAAGTTTCCGTAAGGTATTTCGCGGCTGCTCCCTACATCACCAGCACGTTCGAAGATGGATCACCGGTGCCTTCGCAAAGAGCGGTCGACTTTCAATCTCTTTGCAGCCGACGAAGAGAAGAGACGGCGGCTGATTCTTATTTCACGGTCCTGCATCCCCAAATTGTTTCCGGATGCCGCACGTGAGTAGTTTCACCCACTTTTGATGTGCCGCACGTGCGTACAATTTATCCAGCCAGCTAGACTTTACATCCTTACTTGTTCCCTCTATGAAGACCGTAAAAGGCATCGCTGGCAGAGGGGACCATGAACTCATCCCAGTGGCGAACACAACCGATGTTTGCCTTTGCGGAAGATTGCGTTACGGAGGTACAAAGGAAAACGAAGGTATGCCATCATCGACGAGATATATATTGGGGCCGATGATACCGAACGAACATAAGGAATCGCCGAGGGGAGGAGCACGTTTTCTTTGAGGGTAGGTACGCTCCTTTTTTGCCTTGACGAGGGATATAGCGTTGAGGCAAATTACACACGGGCGCCACGTATTACGCAGGAACGAGCGCACGTGAATGCTTAGACGTTATGAAGCTTAGTATATAGGTCAGAAAAGTTGTACCAGCACTGGTGTAGTTGAGTGCGCGAGCTTATCAATGATCGCTGAAGCTCGCGACGGGCGCGTCCCCCTTTCTGCCTTATCTCTCTTATACGCATAGACTCATTGATTCAAGCCGATGCCATTCAGTCGTGGCTGGGACAGTAGAACGACCTGTCGTTGTCAATGAACATTGTTCTCGAACGCGTTGACGTGCCCGGATGTAGGCCTAGTCAGAAAACGGTTACGTCTGTTTCCTTTTGCGTGATCCCGGTGGCGTGTACTGTTTTTGACGCATGCCAAATAAGTGGTATTATTATTATTATTATTATTATTATTATTATTATTATTATTATTATTATTATTATTATTATTATTATTATTATTATTATTATTGGCTCCATCAGAAAATTTCGACCATTTGTTGTTCACTTTACTTAAAGTGAGCCTGGCATATTCTTTCGGGCAAAGCGAATAGAGAAGAGGATTGAATGAAGACAAATTCACTATGCAGGAGCTTTGATTCATCTTCAGGTTGACCTATCTGTCTCTTAGCAGATGCTACCAGTTGGAGTCGATATAACAAAGAAAACGAACTGCTATACACAATAGTGCACACAGCGTCTGTGTGTGTGTTTAGAGCAAATAGTAGAGGATTCAGAGTATACACCAGACTGCACTATGGCAGAGCTGTAAGCAGCTGTCGCTACGACAAGGCAACGAAAAATGAAGGAGCTAAACTCCGAGCCATCAATATCGCTCAGGACGCGTCCAAAGGCGGCGCTCGGAGTCCACTGGCATCACGGAATCGCTTCTCGAAAATTACCGAAAGCCCGCTGTACTTCGGCTGCCGACGCCACTTGCCAAAATAACCATTGTGAAAGAGAAACGAACGGGGCTCTTGTGTACATGTGTTACTTTGTTTAGATACCGTTAATGAAGCTTAATAATAGTGTAGTGTGTGTTATCGTCGTTATTGTCGTTGTTATCGTTGTTGCTTAGGTAGAATAAGATTTCGCTACATAAGAATGCACTACGGGATTCCATTCAATACTACGCTCGTAGTAGTCCGCAGTATCGCTTTCAGTGGCCTTTACGCTCTGTTTACGAATTTGACGGGCTTTGCGATGCGCAGAGTTTGCAAACTGTAGGGAGAGGCAAGGGGACGCATTATGTTTATTTTTGGCTGCTCCCACGCAGCAACACCTTTGCCTTTTAAGTATAAAAGGCAGGCAGCTTATCAGCAGTTCTAATTATAGCTTTTCATGAACACGTGGGTCACGTTCTTGCTTTCAGTATGCCACTATTGAAACGCGAATCCCAGGTTTGCACCTTTAGTCGAAAAACAGGGAGATAGAGAGATATACTGTTGGGGAAGACCACGGAAATCAACGAGTACTGAGCCTTGCCAGGTACCCTTCGCTGAACAAGTGGGAAATTGAGGAGCGGGTAAGACACCAACAGGGAATTATAAATACATACGCAAACGTGCAGGGCGTCTGATGCCCTGCGTGCGCATCATTTACGGAGTACACCAGCACAGCGAAAATTTCTCGTCGCGGTCGCATGCGTCCGCGTTCGCCTGTGACGGTGTCATGTCACTCGCTGCAAAATGCTTGCGGTCGGTGTGCAGGGTGGCGCACAAGTGGCGTCAGCGACAGAGTTGGGGAAAAAAAGGAAGGGGAAAAAAGGTTGACGACCCCTCTCAGGTCGTCATGCCTCGCAGAGTTCGATGCCCCCGTTTCACACGCCGTGTCGGGGCAAGCGCACCCGACGGGGTGCCTGGCTGTTTGCAGCGGGACCATTGCTATGGTGGACGCGTATAGGCCACCTCCCTTGGAGCTGGGCTGTTCGTTCCCGTTCCGTGATTAGCGCGATGCGAGCGCTTGCTCTAATTACGCGAGTGCCGTCCCACGCGTCCTAGTTCGACGATGCCCCGTAGCCGGATGAGTTGAGTTCGAATTCGTGGAAACGCGCGGTAAGGCAGACGTCACAGGGAAATTGGGGACATGGGCCAGAGAAAGCCACTGGCACCAAAGCAATGCGAATTCGTTATTTCATCAAATGTGCCGAAGAACAGCGTTTGTTTATATCAACGGTGAGCTCGACTTAATGGGTGATTTGTATTCATGTAATGATATATCCCTAATTCAACAACAACAACAACAACAACAACAACAACAACAACAACAACAACAACAACAACAACAACAACAACAACAACAACAACAACAACAACAACAACAACAACAACAACAACAACAACAACTTGTTCTCGTAAGTAGGCAGAGCGTCATAAAACATTGCCACCTTCTTTTTCAGCATGCTGTTCATGACTACAATAGCCCTTTAATTAGTGAACTTCAAGGCAGTCCCTGTACCTAAGCTAACCACCTTTAACATACAAAAACCGTTTGCAGTCCTATAGCCTTGCAAATGAAGTGGTTACGATGACGAAATGTTTCGAATAGTATCAAAATGCAATCAAAGTGGCTATCACTGTGGTTAGAGAATATATAATCATGCCTTGCCGTTCGGAAAGGATTAGTTAGGTGGCGATAAAGTGAACGATAAAGACAAATTCATTTGTGGCACCGGGTGCGAGTTCAATTTTTTAGAAATACTATCGATATCACTCGATTGGCTCTATGCTACCGACGTAAAATGCCACCCGAATTGCTCCGTGCGAACTTATTTATACTATGGCCACCATGTCATGCACCCACGAAATCGGCCATGAAAAACGCGCCCTACGATGTGCACTGAGACTTGTTAATTTATATTTATTTTTGTGTAATAATTTGATTCTGTTATAAATAGTCCTCTAAACTGAAATATAAAGAAAAACGGACTGTCCTCGCTTTCTTATTATCATAAGGAAAAAAACAACAACAAAATATCGTACACTTTGGCATGCACTCTGCACATTGTAACAAAACTTCGAGCCAATAAGCCCTCTTGTTGGAAAAACCCGACGCTGGAAACCCCCTTATCTAACTTTCAAGTTCGCCGTCTTGGCTCATCCGCGTACTGCGTACGCTCGCGAACGAAAATAATCTTAATCGAAGCTTGTGGAGGCGTGCGAAAACTTTTCGCGTGTGGCGTCGGGCTTCATGGCTCTCAGACTGACGCAACGTCATTACTGCCGGATTTTGCGAGCGACTTGGAAGCTCGCAGTAGCGCCTTTTATAACTCGCACTGGGAGAACCGTTTAACCTCGTCGCCCCCTGACCCCGTTTTCAGTTGCTTGTTTGCTCGTTTCCTCGTCTCCTTTCCTTTCCATCGTTCTCCCTTTCTCTAAACTTTCCGTCTTGTTAAACAACGACCGAAGGTTTGTCCGACTTTCCGCGTTTTACGACTTCACAGCAGCCATGCCAGTCGCGTACGTGGTGGCCATCATCCTACGTATGAAGGGACCCCCCCCCCCCCCTCTTCCCTTTTACCCTTCGGCCCTGTTTGTCGTCAAGGCCTGCCACTATCAACCTTCGTTCCTTAATTCTTCGCGCCCCGTTTACTCCCACTTTTCCTGACGTGCAAACGAACTGCCCGTCTCATTGCTGCTGCTGTCTTCACGTCGGGACCATACGTGGGAATGGAGCAGTGCATGGGCCTGCGAGCCCCTCTCCCTCCACTTTCCCTTCTCCTGGCGAGTCTGTGTTGCACGGCTCACGAATTCTGTGCAGGATAGTTGAAGATGTGACTTTCGGGCCGTCGGCTAATAAAGCGCCGGAACTATATAACCAGAGGCGCTCGTATCCTTCGCGCGATGACTCCTTCATCATCGTATAACCTTTATTAAACACCCAAGCTATTATTTGCTGCACGTTCGCGAGTGTTACAAGTTACGTGAAAGAACCGTGTGAGTACTTTTGATGCAACTTTTTAGAGCTGCCAACAAATAAACGTAATGTTGGTTGGGCTCACTTGTTGCTAACAGCGAGACGTACCCTTTTTTTTAGATGCGAAGCAGCTCTTTGAATAGCCTGTGTAACGCTGTCCCTCCGCACGAACGTGCGTGCACCGCAGGTGTTGGCGCAGTTCCAAGTAGGTCGCGCCGCTGCTGCGTGCTGACATCACTCTCTCTCGACTGCCACGCTGTCGCCGCTGCGCCCGTAGCGGCCGCCTCGTCCGTTCGCCCGCAACACCAGCCGTGACTACTGATCGTTGCACCGCCGACTCGTTGGTTCACGCGCAATAAACCTGACACGCACCTAACGTACGCGTTGAAACATGTCTGTACTCGTCACTTACAAGACATACGCCATGCCATCGCTGCAAACAAATCTTCCAGCGCTCTCTGCAGCACCCACGTTCGCGACGTTCAACCTGTGACGCCACCCGTGCCCAACAGTGCTGCTTCGCATTCCATCGGGAAGATGCTCCAAGTTTTCTAAAGTGACTAACTTAAGAAAATGCGAATAGATGAATGCTAAAACAAAATTATACTTCTGATTAGCTTGTACTGAATGTTTTTCTATTATACGCCACCGATCACTAATTATTTCTGATACTAGGTTCAGCGAAGCAATGCGCATAACACCGACAACATTTTAAAGCGCCGCTGTAAAAGTGTACGTTAGGCCAGCTATTCACATTGTTAGTCTTACAGTCGTAGCTGTAACAAGCCTTGTCCAAGTTGCATGGTTGCGCGCTTTAGAACTGTTTGCTGGAATATTAGAACTTGTACACAAAAAGTATACGACCTTCCCTTGTTGGTGTAGTCATTAAAGCAGGGAACATGTAACTGAAACTGTCGACTAACTGCTCTACAACATAACTTAAATGGTTAGTCCCGAATATACCGAAATATATACTACACAAAAGGCTACTGTGATGACAGTTCTCGGTTCAAAACGGCGCGGTGTGCCATGTGTTATTATCAGCATTTATGCTTAGCGACCCGGAAACGAGGTCGACGTAGTTAACGAACAGTACTAACGTGCGTGCTACTTCCGAACCCACAGCCTCCCATTCAGTAATGACCCCCCCCCCCCCCCTCTCATGTTTCCCGTAGTACTGCACGAATTTATCGAGACGAAATACAGAAGTCTAAAGAATGAATGAAGTATAAAAGTAAGCTTTGTGTGCAAAACATTGGACCTCTCATTTCGGAATGCCGCACACGTACTCAGGGTGAACGAGCCACACAGCCTAAGCCGTCGTGTGCTAAACGCCCTCAGACAACGAGAACGTAGATCAGGCCGTAAGCTACAAAGTAGATGCGGACCGTAATTGCTGAAAGAAAGGAGGAGGCCATAGGAAAGAGGAATGTCTATTGCAGGTCGCAAGTGAAATGGTGCAGTCTCGGCTTTGCGTACGTGTACCGCTAGTCGGTGTGACACTGCGACAAAAGACTCGATTCACGTTAAGCCCTATGGGGGAACAAAGGCTATCTTTTGCGTCCACGATATTTACCTCAAAAGGATGTAAACTGAGGAGCGCTAGAGCACTCAGGATGCTGCTCTGTTCCGTTTATTTTTCGCTGTAATGTCGCGTGCCTGTCGCACATGGTCGCAGTACGGTTTCCTGGGGGGCTACTTTTCTCCCTTCTCAAAGGGCAGTGTCACCGTATAACTACGAGTGATGGCCCTGCTTTTTTGAGCCGACTAGGAAGTTTTGTTGTCCGGGAGACCGTGAACGGCGCACTTTTTCTGCCGTGCTCGTCGAATTGTGCGCTCTTGCTACAGTGTTGCTGATCCTTCGCGGGGGCGGAGGCAGTTTCTGACTGTATATACGCAAACGCAAGTTTTTTATCTGTCACTTTAGAATCGTACACGTTTTGATGGCGCGCAAATTTGTTTTCTTCAAAAGGAAACAACCATTATTGATTGTGATCGAGGGGAACGAAACGTGTCCTGCTTTATACTCTCTGAGAAAGCTGGCAGTAGCACTGTCGTGTATAGAGAGATAGAGCGAGAGAGAAGCAGAAGAAGCAGAGAGGCAGCGGGGTTAACAAAGCACGCGCTCTTTTAGCTAATCTAGACCAAGAAACGGGGATTGGTGAAGTAAAAAACGGGGAGAGCTCTTATCTATGCCACGTTTGACTGTTGATAATCTAATAAAAATTTAAAAACCATAAATTTCGCCATGAATATAAAAAGCTTTTGTTATGCAACACTCACTCTTCTGCCTAACCGGTTTCTCTCTCGTCATGTCACTTTCTTTATAGTCTCTTGTTTTTTTCTTTATCATGCTATGCTATATATATAGATATATATAAATATGTTTTACAGTTTATATTTGCGATTACGTATAGTTGATGTTAGCATCGTCATTTAATTGTATCTGTAGTACCTCGTATTCTATTATTTCTGCCACTGTTGTTGCCAATCAAATACTTATGTCTACATTTCATAGGAGGTCCCATCTCAGTGTATACTACGGGAGATGCTTCTGTATGCCGTTTTTTGTACATATTTTATGAAATTATAAAACTTGATTTGATTTGATTTGACGAGCTTTCTTTCTTTTTGGAGCACGCCTTCGGCCATTGCTTAATGCTATAATGAGGTGGTATGTTATACTAGGTCAAGATTGTTTGAGAAATGAATGAACGATTTTCTCTGAAATTAAACGCCTGAAATACTTATTACAGTACCAAATTACCAGAGTACAAACGTAATTCATTACTTTGCTGGATACGCAAAAATCATTTTAATTACTGTATTGTTATGGCTGTCAGTTCTGATGCGTTGATGAAGTTAAGTCGGCTTTAGGAAGGACAGTGCGGTTTTATGTCCCTCTTCACACAAAAGTGCACAATGAGTAATCGATGAGTATACAAGATTGCAGAATGACAAAAGAGTGTTCACCGTTGCGGGTACTACCGGCGCTGAGTACTAACCCTCCGTAATTAGAAATTTACATAAATATAAGATATAATAGGCGAGGGATGACTGCTACTGCAGCTAAGTTGACTGAGCTTCGGATGCGTTATTCGAAAGCCGCAGGTTTGGACCCTGCCTGTGGCAGGTTGACTGTTCGGGCACTTTTAGTTTTCACATTTACATTTCATTTATTATTAATAACATCCACCCACTATACTTTCCTTGGCATAAATGTCTGATAGTTCTAATTAATATTGGGCCTAACAAGAAAGAACAAGCCCTTAAATATTCACCTCTTTTCTTCAATAAGTATTGCTGTAACATAGCAAATGATAGGTCTTCATATAAACAACAGTGATGTCTGCTTATTGCCGGAGTGGAGGTTACTGCGCCGTTATGCGCAGAAACATACATGCCTCATCCCTCTGTCATAGGAATCGGTATAACGCAGAAGTGAAACGTATCTGCACAGTAGTACTTGAGCGTTTATTGAGCATCGTCTCGCCATAAGGTCGAAAGAATGAATGTAAGAGCAGGAAATTGTATTGTCATACAAAGAACGGCAAGCCATTCTAAACTTTCAGCGCGTTCCTCAAGCAGGAAGGACGGACGAAACGAACATACATAGGACGAGCACGAGCTAATAACTAACTTAGCTCGACACCTAAAGCGCTCTGCTCAAAAACAAAGGACGCATGGAACGAACGCAAAAATATGTCCGTACACAAGACAAGTGCTAACTAGCAACTATGACAGTTGTTACTCGTGTGTGGGCAGCGTGCTCCATTCACAAGTGTGGCCACTGCAGCGAGCGAGGTAACCTTGGTGCTCTCTGTAACGTCAACGCTCACTTGCAGCGGATGCCCCGCCGCGGTGGTCTAGTGGCTATGGTACTCGGCTGCTGACCCGCATGTCGTGGATTGAATTCCGGCTGCGGCGGCCACATTTCCAATGGAGGTGGCAATGCTGTAGACCCGTGTGCTCAGATTTGGGTGCACGTTAAAGAACCCCAGGTGGTCGAAATTTCCGGAGCACTCCACTACGGCATCTCTCATAATAATATGGCGGTTTTGGGACGTTAAACCCCACATATCAATTGATTAATCAATCACTTGCGGCGAAAGTACAAAACGTACAGATTACCCATATCGCGATATAAGCGTGGGTGCACGAGCGACTGCGACATGTTGAGGCGCGCGCGCTTCGAAACGCGACATTTAAAGCGTTCCTTCCCGAACCTTCGCGTCATCTCGCCAGTGGTAACAAGAACATGCTGAAGTCACAGAACTCCGAGTACCGCCTGTGCTGTGTGGTGTAAATAGCTCACCGTTAACAAACCGAAGAGCGTACGCTTTGTGGCGGAGTCGGTTTTTGCCGCGCGCTGCGGAGAACGATGTGGTAGGTTCAACTCCTGGTGACGAAATTTTCGGTTCCAGGTTTTTTTTAGGGGCGAAGCTCCTTATAGCGGCACCCGTTCGTCCCCCGTAGTATGTAACAAGTATAACATTTTTACCTCCAAGGTGGTGCCGGTGAGAGACTTCTGTGCGTTGTTGAACAATAAAAAATAGTGCTCAATGTACATGTCACTGGCTGCTAATGGGGAATGAGGGACAGGAGCATTCGGCTTTTAGTTAACGCGCAGGCTGCGATCACCATTAGCAGCCATTGGCATGTACATTGAGCACTATCTCACAAGAAAGGGTTGCTACGTTATACTCGCTGGGTGTAACCTCCTTAGCTTTAGAAAGGTTTAGCGAGCGTTGAGCCGCAGTGCCATGAATACAATGAACTTGTATATACCATGAATGAACTCGAGGTGGTTAAAAATGGGAAGTAGATACGAAGCGCAAGCCGTAAGAAAGTAAAAGCTGAATTCTCCGCCTCTCATTTCCCATTAGCAGCCATTGGCATGTACATTGAGCACTATCTGACCGAAAAAGTTTGCTACGTCATACTCGCTGGGCGTAACCTCCTTGGTTTTCGAAAGGTTTAGCGAGCGTTCGGCCGCAGTGCCATGAATACAGTAAACTAGTATATACCATGAGCTCGAGGTGGTTTAAGGTGGGAAGTGGACCCGAAGCGCAAGCCGTAAGAAAGTGTTCGTGTGCCACCTCTCGTTTAGTCCTTGGAATGTCCGCTGGATGGCGGTGCTTCTATATGGGGAATATATGATGAAAAAATGCGAGATGGTGGTACTTGGAGTGTTGAATAGATGGACGAACGGACACATAGACAGATGCATGGATGGACACATGAACGGACGCAGGGGTGGATGCATGGACGAACGCTGGGACGGACGCACGAACAGACGCACGCACGGACGGGCTGATGGACGCATGGACGGTCACACTGACGGACACATGGACGGACGGAAGCAAGAACGAATGGACGGACGAATTCTTCGCCCCACTCTCCATCATTCACTCCGTGGATATGCTGCCATTTTTTTGCTTTGCCGTTTTAGTATGCTTTTTACAACGTCATATCCGTGACGGAAATTCGTCAGTGAAATCAGGTGGACCGTGGTATAAATGACCTTCATGTTAATTAACCGCGCATTGTAAGCACTTTCTTGACAAGTTAGGATGGTTTGTTTGGGGCTGCTGGTCACAGATACGTCATTCTGATTTTACACGTAGAACTTACAGTGAATGATTTCGAATTAAGTTTGTATAATATGAACGCCAATACAGTGCAATTCCTTTATTTTTTAAGTGTACTCCCCGTCACGTATGATTGGATGAATTAGGAGGAAGAAATCAAACGTAAATAAAATTGTCGATATTCGTTCTGAGAACCCTAATCGGCCAAAATATAAGTTTCACATTTCGCGAGGCCTCTGTTTGAAGCAACAGTTCAGGTTCACACTATTTAATCAGCTTGATATAATTGCGAGTAGTGAACTAATTTACCTGACCAGCCATTTATAAAGCCCATAGTCAAGGAAGTACCGTAGTTTTTACAATTTATTTGCTTTTCTCTCACGTTTTCTACTTCAATTGCACAGTAATGCACAACCTAAATACCCCATTTATAATAAAAGAGGTTCTCAGGTCTTCCTTTCCGCTTAAAGGTACAAAAGAACTTAAGTACAGTGGATGAAAAATATAAGCATATCACCTGAAAAACGAATTA